>NW_027635285.1:0-40031 GCF_949748355.1 Melanostigma gelatinosum | reverse complement strand
TAACTAAAAAAATATTTTTTTTTCCAAAGTACCTAAAAAAATATTTTTTTTTCCAAAGTAACTAAAAAAATATTTTTTTTCCAAAGTAACTAAAAAAATATTTTTTTTTCCAAAGTAACTAAAACAATATTTTTTTTCCAAAGTAACTAAAAAAATATTTTTTTTTCCAAAGTAACTAAAAAAATATTTTTTTTTCCAAAGTAACTAAAAAATATATTTTTTTCCAAAGTAACTAAAAAAATATTTTTTTCCCAAAGTAACTAAAAAAATATTTTTTTTTCCAAAGTAACTAAAAAAATATTTTTTTTTCCAAAGTAACTAAAAAAATATTTTTTTTCCAAGTAACTAAAAAAATATTTTTTTTTCCAAAGTAACTAAAATAAAAAAAAAATTTCCAAAGTAACTAAAAAAATATTTTTTTTCCCAAAGTAACTAAAAAAATATTTTTTTTTCCAAAGTAACTAAAAAAATATTTTTTTTTCCAAAGTAACTAAAAAAATTTTTTTTTTCCAAAGTAACTAAAAAAAAAATTTTTTTTCCAAAGTAACTAAAAAAATTTTTTTTTTTCCAAAGTAACTAAAAAAATAATTTTTTTTCCAAAGTAACTAAAAAAATATTTTTTTTTTCCAAAGAAACTAAAAAAATATTTTTTTTTCCAAAGTAACTAAAAAAAATTTTTTTTCCCAAAGTAACTAAAAAAATAATTTTTTTTCCAAAGTAACTAAAAAAATATTTTTTTTTCCAAAGTAACTAAAAAAATATTTTTTTTTTCCAAAGTAACTAAAAAAATATTTTTTTTCCAAAGTAACTAAAAAAATATTTTTTTTTCCAAAGTAACTAAAAAAATATTTTTTTTTCCAAAGAAACTAAAAAAATATTTTTTTTCCAAAGTAACTAAAAAAATTTTTTTTTTCCAAAGTAACTAAAAAAATATTTTTTTTTCCAAAGTAACTAAAAAAATATTTTTTTTTCCAAAGTAACTAAAAAAATATTTTTTTTTCCAAAGTAACTAAAAAAATATTTTTTTTTCCAAAGTAACTAAAAAAATATTTTTTTTTCCAAAGTAACTAAAAAAATATTTTTTTTCCAAAGTAACTAAAAAAATATTTTTTTTTCCAAAGTAACTAAAAAAATATTTTTTTTCCCAAAGAAACTAAAAAAATATTTTTTTTCCCAAAGTAACTAAAAAATTTTTTTTTTCCCAAAGTAACTAAAAAAATATTTTTTTTTCCAAAGTAACTAAAAAAATATTTTTTTTTCCAAAGTAACTAAAAAAATATTTTTTTTTCCAAAGTAACTAAAAAAATATTTTTTTTCCAAAGTAACTAAAAAAATATTTTTTTTTCCAAAGTAACTAAAAAAATATTTTTTTTTCCAAAGAAACTAAAAAAATATTTTTTTTTCCAAAGTAACTAAAAAAAATTTTTTTTTTCCAAAGTAACTAAAAAAAAAAAATTTTTCCCAAAGTAACTAAAAAAATATTTTTTTTTCCAAAGTAACTAAAAAAATATTTTTTTTTCCAAAGAAACTAAAAAAATATTTTTTTTTCCAAAGTAACTAAAAAATTTTTTTTTTTTCCAAAGTAACTAAAAAAAAAAATTTTTTCCCAAAGTAACTAAAAAAATATTTTTTTTTCCAAAGTAACTAAAAAAATATTTTTTTTTCCAAAGTAACTAAAAAAATATTTTTTTTTCCAAAGTAACTAAAAAAATTTTTTTTTTCCAAAGTAACTAAAAAAATATTTTTTTTTCCAAAGTACCTAAAAAAATAAATTTTTTTCCAAAGTAACTAAAAAAAATTTTTTTTTCCAAAGTAACTAAAAAAATATTTTTTTTTCCAAAGTAACTAAAAAAATATTTTTTTTCCCAAAGTAACTAAAAAAATATTTTTTTTTCCAAAGTAACTAAAAAAATATTTTTTTTTCCAAAGTAACTAAAAAAATATTTTTTTTCCCAAAGTAACTAAAAAAATATTTTTTTTTCCAAAGTAACTAAAAAAATATTTTTTTTTCCAAAGTAACTAAAAAAATATTTTTTTTTCCAAAGAAACTAAAAAAATATATTTTTTTCCAAAGTAACTAAAAAAATATTTTTTTTTCCAAAGAAACTAAAAAAAAATTTTTTTTTCCAAAGTAACTAAAAAAATATTTTTTTTTCCAAAGTAACTAAAAAAATAATTTTTTTTCCAAAGTAACTAAAAAAAATTTTTTTTTTCCAAAGTAACTAAAAAAATATTTTTTTTTCCAAAGTAACTAAAAAAATAATTTTTTTTCCAAAGTAACTAAAAAAATATTTTTTTTTCCAAAGTAACTAAAAAAATATTTTTTTTCCAAAGTAACTAAAAAAATATTTTTTTTTCCAAAGAAACTAAAAAAATATTTTTTTTTCCAAAGTAACTAAAAAATTTTTTTTTTTTCCAAAGAAACTAAAAAAAAATTTTTTTTTCCAAAGTAACTAAAAAAAAATTTTTTTTTCCAAAGTAACTAAAAAAATTTTTTTTTTTCCAAAGTAACTAAAAAAATATTTTTTTTCCAAAGTAACTAAAAAAATATTTTTTTTTCCAAAGTACCTAAAAAAATATTTTTTTTTCCAAAGTAACTAAAAAAATATTTTTTTTTCCAAAGTAACTAAAAAAATATTTTTTTTTCCAAAGAAACTAAAAAAATATTTTTTTTTCCAAAGTAACTAAAAAAATATTTTTTTTCCCAAAGAAACTAAAAAAATATTTTTTTTTCCAAAGTAACTAAAAAAATATTTTTTTTTCCAAAGTAACTAAAAAAATATTTTTTTTCCCAAAGAAACAAAAAAAATATTTTTTTTTCCAAAGTAACTAAAAAAAATTTTTTTTTTCCAAAGTACCTAAAAAAATATTTTTTTTTCCAAAGTAACTAAAAAAATATTTTTTTTTCCAAAGTAACTAAAAAAATATTTTTTTTTCCAAAGTAACTAAAAAAATATTTTTTTTTCCAAAGTAACTAAAAAAATATTTTTTTTTCCAAAGTAACTAAAAAAATATTTTTTTTTCCAAAGTAACTAAAAAAATATTTTTTTTTCCAAAGTAACTAAAAAAATATTTTTTTTTCCAAAGTAACTAAAAAAATAATTTTTTTTCCAAAGTAACTAAAAAAATATATTTTTTTCCAAAGAAACTAAAAAAATATTTTTTTTTCCAAAGTAACTAAAAAAAATTTTTTTTCCCCAAAGTAACTAAAAAAATATTTTTTTTTCCAAAGTAACTAAAAAAATATTTTTTTTTCCAAAGTAACTAAAAAAATATTTTTTTTTCCAAAGTAACTAAAAAAATATTTTTTTTTCCAAAGAAACTAAAAAAATATTTTTTTTTCCAAAGTAACTAAAAAAATATTTTTTTTTCCAAAGTAACTAAAAAATTTTTTTTTTTTCCAAAGTAACTAAAAAAAAATTTTTTTTCCCAAAGTAACTAAAAAAATATTTTTTTTTCCAAAGTAACTAAAAAAATATTTTTTTTTCCAAAGTAACTAAAAAAATTTTTTTTTTCCAAAGTAACTAAAAAAATATTTTTTTTTCCAAAGTTCCTAAAAAAATAATTTTTTTTCCAAAGTAACTAAAAAAATATTTTTTTTTCCAAAGTAACTAAAAAAATATTTTTTTTTCCAAAGTAACTAAAAAAATATTTTTTTTCCCAAAGTAACTAAAAAAATATTTTTTTTTCCAAAGTAACTAAAAAAATATTTTTTTTTCCAAAGTAACTAAAAAAATATTTTTTTTTCCAAAGTAACTAAAAAAATATTTTTTTTTCCAAAGTAACTAAAAAATTTTTTTTTTTTCCAAAGTAACTAAAAAAATATTTTTTTTTCCAAAGAAACTAAAAAAATATTTTTTTTTCCAAAGTAACTAAAAAAATATTTTTTTTCCCAAAGAAACTAAAAAAAATTTTTTTTTTCCAAAGTAACTAAAAAAATATTTTTTTTTCCAAAGTAACTAAAAAAATAATTTTTTTTCCAAAGTAACTAAAAAAATATTTTTTTTCCAAAGTAACTAAAAAAATATTTTTTTTTCCAAAGTAACTAAAAAAATAATTTTTTTTCCAAAGTAACTAAAAAAATATTTTTTTTCCAAAGTAACTAAAAAAATATTTTTTTTCCAAAGTAACTAAAAAAATATTTTTTTTTCCAAAGAAACTAAAAAAATATTTTTTTTTCCAAAGTAACTAAAAAAAATTTTTTTTTTCCAAAGAAACTAAAAAAAATTTTTTTTTTCCAAAGTAACTAAAAAAAATTTTTTTTTTCCAAAGTAACTAAAAAAATATTTTTTTTCCCAAAGTAACTAAAAAAATATTTTTTTTTCCAAAGTAACTAAAAAAATATTTTTTTTTCCAAAGTAACTAAAAAAATATTTTTTTTTCCAAAGTAACTAAAAAAATATTTTTTTTTCCAAAGTAACTAAAAAAATATTTTTTTTTCCAAAGTAACTAAAAAAATATTTTTTTTTCCAAAGAAACTAAAAAAATATTTTTTTTTCCAAAGTAACTAAAAAAATATTTTTTTTTCCAAAGAAACTAAAAATTTTTTTTTTTTTCCAAAGTAACTAAAAAAATATTTTTTTTTCCAAAGTAACTAAAAAAATAATTTTTTTTCCAAAGTAACTAAAAAAATATTTTTTTTTCCAAAGTAACTAAAAAAATATTTTTTTTTCCAAAGTAACTAAAAAAATAATTTTTTTTCCAAAGTAACTAAAAAAATATTTTTTTTTCCAAAGAAACTAAAAAAATATTTTTTTTTCCAAAGTAACTAAAAAAATATTTTTTTTTCCAAAGAAACTAAAAAAATATTTTTTTTTCCAAAGTAACTAAAAAAATATTTTTTTTTCCAAAGTAACTAAAAAAATATTTTTTTTCCCAAAGAAACAAAAAAAATATTTTTTTTTCCAAAGTAACTAAAAAAAAAAAAATTTTTCCAAAGTACCTAAAAAAATTTTTTTTTTTCCAAAGTAACTAAAAAAATATTTTTTTTTCCAAAGTAACTAAAAAAATTTTTTTTTTTCCAAAGTAACTAAAAAAATATATTTTTTTCCAAAGTAACTAAAAAAATATTTTTTTTTCCAAAGTAACTAAAAAAATATATTTTTTTCCAAAGTAACTAAAAAAATATTTTTTTTTCCAAAGTAACAAAAAAAATATTTTTTTTTCCAAAGTAACTAAAAAAATAATTTTTTTTCCAAAGAAACTAAAAAAATATTTTTTTTTCCAAAGTAACTAAAAAAATTTTTTTTTCCAAAGAAACTAAAAAAATATATTTTTTTCCAAAGTAACTAAAAAAAAATTTTTTTTTCCAAAGTAACTAAAAAAATATTTTTTTTTCCAAAGTAACTAAAAAAATATTTTTTTTTCCAAAGTAACTAAAAAAAAATTTTTTTTTCCAAAGTAACTAAAAAAATATTTTTTTTTTCCAAAGTAACTAAAAAAATATTTTTTTTTCCAAAGTAAATAAAAAAATATTTTTTTTCCCAAAGTAACTAAAAAAATATTTTTTTTTCCAAAGTAACTAAAAAAACTATTTTTTTTTCCAAAGTAACTAAAAAAATTTTTTTTTTCCAAAGTAACTAAAAAAATATTTTTTTTTCCAAAGTAACTAAAAAAATTTTTTTTTTCCAAAGTAACTAAAAAAATATTTTTTTTCCCAAAGAAACAAAAAAAATATTTTTTTTTCCAAAGTAACTAAAAAAATTTTTTTTTTTCCAAAGTACCTAAAAAAATATTTTTTTTTCCAAAGTAACTAAAAAAATATTTTTTTTTCCAAAGTAACTAAAAAAATATTTTTTTTTCCAAAGTAACTAAAAAAATATATTTTTTTCCAAAGTAACTAAAAAAATATTTTTTTTTCCAAAGTAACTAAAAAAATATTTTTTTTTCCAAAGTAACTAAAAAAATATTTTTTTTTCCAAAGTAACAAAAAAAATATTTTTTTTTCCAAAGTAACTAAAAAAATAATTTTTTTTCCAAAGAAACTAAAAAAATATTTTTTTTTCCAAAGTAACTAAAAAAAAATTTTTTTTCCAAAGAAACTAAAAAAATATTTTTTTTTCCAAAGTAACTAAAAAAAATTTTTTTTTTCCAAAGTAACTAAAAAAATATTTTTTTTTCCAAAGTAACTAAAAAAATATTTTTTTTTCCAAAGTAACTAAAAAAATATTTTTTTTTCCAAAGTAACTAAAAAAATATTTTTTTTTTCCAAAGTAACTAAAAAAATATTTTTTTTTCCAAAGTAACTAAAAAAATATTTTTTTTCCCAAAGTAACTAAAAAAATATTTTTTTTTCCAAAGTAACTAAAAAAATATTTTTTTTTCCAAAGTAACTAAAAATTTTTTTTTTTCCAAAGTAACTAAAAAAATATTTTTTTTTCCAAAGTAACTAAAAAAATTTTTTTTTTCCAAAGTAACTAAAAAAAAATATTTTTTTCCAAAGTAATTAAAAAAATATTTTTTTTCCAAAGTAACTAAAAAAATATATTTTTTTCCAAAGTAACTAAAAAAAATTTTTTTTTTCCAAAGTAACTAAAAAAATTTTTTTTTTCCCAAAGTAACTAAAAAAATATTTTTTTTCCCCAGGTAACTAAAAAAATAAATTTTTTTCCAAAGTAACTAAAAAAATATTTTTTTTTCCAAAGTAACTAAAAAAATATTTTTTTTTCCAAAGTAACTAAAAAAATATATTTTTTTCCAAAGTAACTAAAAAAATTTTTTTTTTTCCAAAGTAACTAAAAAAATATTTTTTTTTCCAAAGTAACTAAAAAAATATATTTTTTTCCAAAGTAATTAAAAAAATATTTTTTTTCCAAAGTAACTAAAAAAATATTTTTTTTTCCAAAGTAACTAAAAAAATATTTTTTTTTCCAAAGTAACTAAAAAAATATTTTTTTTCCCAAAGTAACTAAAAAAATATTTTTTTTTCCAAAGTAACTAAAAAAATATTTTTTTTTCCAAAGTAACTAAAAAAATATTTTTTTTTCCAAAGTAACTAAAAAAATATATTTTTTTCCAAAGTAACTAAAAAAATATTTTTTTTTCCAAAGTAACTAAAAAAATATTTTTTTTTCCAAAGTAACTAAAAAAATATTTTTTTTTTCCAAAGTAACTAAAAAAATATTTTTTTTTCCAAAGTAACTAAAAAAATATTTTTTTTTCCAAAGTAACTAAAAAAATATTTTTTTTTCCAAAGTAACTAAAAAAATATTTTTTTTTCCAAAGTAACTAAAAAAATATTTTTTTCCCAAAGTAACTAAAAAAATATTTTTTTTCCAAAGTAACTAAAAAAATATTTTTTTTTCCAAAGAAACTAAAAAAATATTTTTTTTTCCAAAGTAACTAAAAAAATATTTTTTTTTCCAAAGTAACTAAAAAAATATTTTTTTTTCCAAAGTAACTAAAAAAATATATTTTTTTCCAAAGAAACTAAAAAAATATTTTTTTTTCCAAAGTAACTAAAAAAAATTTTTTTTTTCCAAAGAAACTAAAAAAATATTTTTTTTTCCAAAGTAACTAAAAAAATATTTTTTTTTCCAAAGTAACTAAAAAAAAATTTTTTTTCCAAAGTAACTAAAAAAATATTTTTTTTTCCAAAGTAACTAAAAAATTATTTTTTTTCCCAAAGTAACTAAAAAAATATTTATTTTTCCAAAGTAACTAAAAAAATTTTTTTTTTTCCAAAGTAACTAAAAAAATATATTTTTTTCCAAAGAAACTAAAAAAAAAAAAAATTTTCCAAAGTAACTAAAATTTTTTTTTTTTTCCAAAGTAACTAAAAAAAAATTTTTTTTTCCAAAGTAACTAAAAAAAAAAAATTTTTTCCAAAGAAACGAAAAAAAAATTTTTTTTTCCAAAGTAACAAAATTTTTTTTTTTTTTTCCTAAGAAACTAAAAAAAAAAAATTTTTTCCAAAGTAACTAAAAAATTTTTTTTTTTTCCAAAGTAACTAAAAAAATATTCTTTTTTCCAAAGTAACTAAAAAAATATATTTTTTTCCAAAGTAACTAAAAAAATATTTTTTTTTCCAAAGTAACTAAAAAAATATATTTTTTTCCAAAGTAATTAAAAAAATATTTTTTTTCCAAAGTAACTAAAAAAATATTTTTTTTCCAAAGTAACTAAAAAAATATTTTTTTTTCCAAAGTAACTAAAAAAATATTTTTTTTCCCAAAGTAACTAAAAAAATATTTTTTTTTCCAAAGTAACTAAAAAAATATTTTTTTTTCCAAAGTAACTAAAAAAATATTTTTTTTTCCAAAGTAACTAAAAAAATATTTTTTTTTCCAAAGTAACTAAAAAAATATTTTTTTTTCCAAAGTAACTAAAAAAATATTTTTTTTTCCAAAGTAACTAAAAAAATATTTTTTTTTTCCAAAGTAACTAAAAAAATATTTTTTTTCCAAAGTAACTAAAAAAATATTTTTTTTTCCAAAGTAACTAAAAAAATATTTTTTTTTCCAAAGTAACTAAAAAAATATTTTTTTTTCCAAAGTAACTAAAAAAATATTTTTTTCCCAAAGTAACTAAAAAAATATTTTTTTTCCAAAGTAACTAAAAAAATATTTTTTTTTCCAAAGTAACTAAAAAAATATTTTTTTTTCCAAAGTAACTAAAAAAATATTTTTTTTTCCAAAGTAACTAAAAAAATATTTTTTTTTCCAAAGTAACTAAAAAAATATTTTTTTTTCCAAAGAAACTAAAAAAATATATTTTTTTCCAAAGTAACTAAAAAAATAATTTTTTTTCCAAAGTAACTAAAAAAATATTTTTTTTTCCAAAGTAACTAAAAAAATATATTTTTTTCCAAAGAAACTAAAAAAATATTTTTTTTTCCAAAGTAACTAAAAAAATTTTTTTTTTTCCAAAGAAACTAAAAAAATATTTTTTTTTCCAAAGTAACTAAAAAAATATTTTTTTTTCCAAAGTAACTAAAAAAAATTTTTTTTTCCAAAGTAACTAAAAAAATATTTTTTTTTCCAAAGTAACTAAAAAATTATTTTTTTTCCCAAAGTAACTAAAAAAATATTTATTTTTCCAAAGTAACTAAAAAAATATTTTTTTTTCCAAAGTAACTAAAAAAATATTTTTTTTTCCAAAGTAACTAAAAAAATATTTTTTTTTCCAAAGTAACTAAAAAAATATTTTTTTTCCAAAGTAACTAAAAAAATATTTTTTTTTCCAAAGTAACTAAAAAAATATTTTTTTTTCCAAAGTAACTAAAAAAAATTTTTTTTTTCCAAAGTAACTAAAAAAATATATTTTTTTCCAAAGAAACTAAAAAAAAAAATTTTTTTCCAAAGTAACTAAAATTTTTTTTTTTTTCCAAAGTAACTAAAAAAAAATTTTTTTTTCCAAAGTAACTAAAAAAAAAAATTTTTTTCCAAAGAAACGAAAAAAAAATTTTTTTTTCCAAAGTAACAAAAAAATTTTTTTTTTTTCCTAAGAAACTAAAAAAAAATTTTTTTTTCCAAAGTAACTAAAAATTTTTTTTTTTTTCCAAAGTAACTAAAAAAATATTTTTCTTTCCAAAGAAACTAAAAAAATATTTTTTTTTCCAAAGTAACTAAAAAAATATTTTTTTTTCCAAAGTAACTAAAAAAATATTTTTTTTCCAAAGTAACTAAAAAAATATTTTTTTTTCCAAAGTAACTAAAAAAATATTTTTTTTTCCAAAGTAACTAAAAAAATATTTTTTTTTCCAAAGTAACTAAAAAAATATTTTTTTTTCCAAAGTAACTAAAAAAATTTTTTTTTTTCCAAAGTAACTAAAAAAAAAAATTTTTTCCCAAAGTAACTAAAAAAATATTTTTTTTTCCAAAGTAACTAAAAAAATATTTTTTTTTCCAAAGTAACTAAAAAATTTTTTTTTTCCAAAGTAACTAAAAAAATTTTTTTTTTTCCAAAGTACCTAAAAAAATATATTTTTTTCCAAAGTAACTAAAAAAATATATTTTTTTCCAAAGTAACTAAAAAAATATTTTTTTTTCCAAAGTAACTAAAAAAATATTTTTTTTTCCAAAGTAACTAAAAAAATATTTTTTTTCCAAAGTAACTAAAAAAATATTTTTTTTTCCAAAGTAACTAAAAAAATATTTTTTTTTCCAAAGTAACTAAAAAATATATTTTTTTCCAAAGTAACTAAAAAAATATTTTTTTCCCAAAGTAACTAAAAAAATATTTTTTTTTCCAAAGTAACTAAAAAAATATTTTTTTTTCCAAAGTAACTAAAAAAATATTTTTTTTTCCAAAGTAACTAAAAAAATATTTTTTTTCCAAAGTAACTAAAAAAATTTTTTTTTTTCCAAAGTAACTAAAAAAATATTTTTTTTTCCAAAGTAACTAAAAAAATATTTTTTTTTCCAAAGTAACTAAAAAAATATTTTTTTTTCCAAAGTAACTAAAAAAATATTTTTTTTTCCAAAGTAACTAAAAAAATATTTTTTTTCCAAAGTAACTAAAAAAATATTTTTTTTTCCAAAGTAACTAAAAAAATATTTTTTTTTCCAAAGAAACTAAAAAAATATTTTTTTTTCCAAAGTAACTAAAAAAAATTTTTTTTTCCCAAAGTAACTAAAAAAATATTTTTTTTTCCAAAGTAACTAAAAAAATATTTTTTTTTCCAAAGTAACTAAAAAAATATTTTTTTTTCCAAAGTAACTAAAAAATATTTTTTTTCCAAAGTAACTAAAAAAATATTTTTTTTTCCAAAGTAACTAAAAAAATATTTTTTTTTCCAAAGAAACTAAAAAAATATTTTTTTTTCCAAAGTAACTAAAAAAATTTTTTTTTTTCCAAAGTAACTAAAAAAAATTTTTTTTTCCCAAAGTAACTAAAAAAATATTTTTTTTTCCAAAGTAACTAAAAAAATATTTTTTTTTCCAAAGTAACTAAAAAAATATTTTTTTTCCAAAGTAACTAAAAAAATATTTTTTTTTCCAAAGTACCTAAAAAAATAAAAAATTTTCCAAAGTAACTAAAAAAATATTTTTTTTTCCAAAGTAACTAAAAAAATATTTTTTTTTCCAAAGTAACTAAAAAAATATTTTTTTTCCCAAAGTAACTAAAAAAATATTTTTTTTTCCAAAGTAACTAAAAAAATATTTTTTTTTCCAAAGTAACTAAAAAAATATTTTTTTTTCCAAAGTAACTAAAAAAATATTTTTTTTTCCAAAGTAACTAAAAAAATATTTTTTTTTCCAAAGTAACTAAAAAAATATTTTTTTTTCCAAAGAAACTAAAAAAATATTTTTTTTTCCAAAGTAACTAAAAAAATATTTTTTTTTCCAAAGAAACTAAAAAAAAATTTTTTTTTCCAAAGTAACTAAAAAAATATTTTTTTTTCCAAAGTAACTAAAAAAATAATTTTTTTTCCAAAGTAACTAAAAAAATATTTTTTTTTCCAAAGTAACTAAAAAAATAATTTTTTTTCCAAAGTAACTAAAAAAATATTTTTTTTTCCAAAGTAACTAAAAAAATATTTTTTTTCCAAAGTAACTAAAAAAATATTTTTTTTTCCAAAGAAACTAAAAAAATATTTTTTTTTCCAAAGTAACTAAAAAAAATTTTTTTTTCCAAAGAAACTAAAAAAAATTTTTTTTTCCAAAGTAACTAAAAAAAAATTTTTTTTTCCAAAGTAACTAAAAAAATTTTTTTTTTTCCAAAGTAACTAAAAAAATATTTTTTTTCCAAAGTAACTAAAAAAATATTTTTTTTCCCAAAGAAACTAAAAAAATATTTTTTTTTCCAAAGTAACTAAAAAAATATTTTTTTTTCCAAAGTAACTAAAAAAATATTTTTTTTTCCAAAGTAACTAAAAAAATATTTTTTTTTCCAAAGTAACTAAAAAAATATTTTTTTTTCCAAAGTAACTAAAAAAATATTTTTTTTTCCAAAGTAACTAAAAAAATATTTTTTTTTCCAAAGTAACTAAAAAAATATATTTTTTTCCAAAGAAACTAAAAAAATATTTTTTTTCCAAAGTAACTAAAAAAAATTTTTTTTTCCCAAAGTAACTAAAAAAATATTTTTTTTTCCAAAGTAACTAAAAAAATATTTTTTTTTCCAAAGTAACTAAAAAAATATTTTTTTTTCCAAAGTAACTAAAAAAATATTTTTTTTCCAAAGTAACTAAAAAAATATTTTTTTTTCCAAAGTAACTAAAAAAATATTTTTTTTTCCAAAGAAACTAAAAAAATATTTTTTTTTCCAAAGTAACTAAAAAAAATTTTTTTTTTCCAAAGTAACTAAAAAAATATTTTTTTTTCCAAAGTAACTAAAAAAATATTTTTTTTTCCAAAGTAACTAAAAAAATATTTTTTTTTCCAAAGTAACTAAAAAAAATTTTTTTTTCCCAAAGTAACTAAAAAAATATTTTTTTTTCCAAAGTAACTAAAAAAATATTTTTTTTCCAAAGTAACTAAAAAAATATTTTTTTTTCCAAAGTAACTAAAAAAATATTTTTTTTTCCAAAGAAACTAAAAAAATATTTTTTTTTCCAAAGTAACTAAAAAAAAATTTTTTTTCCCAAAGTAACTAAAAAAATATTTTTTTTTCCAAAGTAACTAAAAAAATATTTTTTTTTCCAAAGTAACTAAAAAAATATTTTTTTTTCCAAAGTAACTAAAAAAATATTTTTTTTCCAAAGTAACTAAAAAAATATTTTTTTTTCCAAAGTAACTAAAAAAATATTTTTTTTCCAAAGTAACTAAAAAAATATTTTTTTTTCCAAAGTACCTAAAAAAATAATTTTTTTTCCAAAGTAACTAAAAAAATATTTTTTTTCCAAAGTAACTAAAAAAATATTTTTTTTCCCAAAGTAACTAAAAAAAATTTTTTTTTTCCAAAGTAACTAAAAAAATATTTTTTTTTCCAAAGTAACTAAAAAAATATTTTTTTTTCCAAAGTAACTAAAAAAATATTTTTTTTTCCAAAGTAACTAAAAAAATATTTTTTTTTCCAAAGTAACTAAAAAAATATTTTTTTTTCCAAAGAAACTAAAAAAATATTTTTTTTTCCAAAGTAACTAAAAAAATATTTTTTTTTCCAAAGAAACTAAATTTTTTTTTTTTTTTCCAAAGTAACTAAAAAAATATTTTTTTTTCCAAAGAAACTAAAAAAATATTTTTTTTTCCAAAGTAACTAAAAAATTTTTTTTTTTTCCAAAGTAACTAAAAAAAAAATTTTTTTCCCAAAGTAACTAAAAAAATATTTTTTTTTCCAAAGTAACTAAAAAAAATTTTTTTTTTCCAAAGTAACTAAAAAAATTTTTTTTTTCCAAAGTAACTAAAAAAATATTTTTTTTTCCAAAGTACCTAAAAAAATAATTTTTTTTCCAAAGTAACTAAAAAAATATTTTTTTTTCCAAAGTAACTAAAAAAATATTTTTTTTCCCAAAGTAACTAAAAAAATATTTTTTTTTCCAAAGTAACTAAAAAAATATATTTTTTTCCAAAGTAACTAAAAAAATATTTTTTTTCCAAAGTAACTAAAAAAATATTTTTTTTTCCAAAGTAACTAAAAAAATATTTCTTTTTCCAAAGTAACTAAAAAAATATTTTTTTTTCCAAAGAAACTAAAAAAATATTTTTTTTTCCAAAGTAACTAAAAAAATATTTTTTTTTCCAAAGAAACTAAATTTTTTTTTTTTTTCCAAAGTAACTAAAAAAATATTTTTTTTCCAAAGTAACTAAAAAAATAATTTTTTTTCCAAAGTAACTAAAAAAATATTTTTTTTTCCAAAGTAACTAAAAAAATATTTTTTTTTCCAAAGTAACTAAAAAAATAATTTTTTTTCCAAAGTAACTAAAAAAATATTTTTTTTTCCAAAGTAACTAAAAAAATATTTTTTTTCCAAAGTAACTAAAAAAATATTTTTTTTTCCAAAGAAACTAAAAAAATATTTTTTTTTCCAAAGTAACTAAAAAATTATTTTTTTTTCCAAAGAAACTAAAAAAAAATTTTTTTTTCCAAAGTAACTAAAAAAAAATTTTTTTTTCCAAAGTAACTAAAAAAAAATTTTTTTTTCCAAAGTAACTAAAAAAATTTTTTTTTTCCAAAGTAACTAAAAAAATATTTTTTTTTCCAAAGAACCTAAAAAAATATTTTTTTTTCCAAAGTAACTAAAAAAATATTTTTTTTTCCAAAGTAACTAAAAAAATAATTTTTTTTCCAAAGAAACTAAAAAAATATTTTTTTTTCCAAAGTAACTAAAAAAATATTTTTTTTTCCAAAGAAACGAAAAAAATATTTTTTTTTCCAAAGTAACTAAAAAAATATTTTTTTTTCCAAAGTAACTAAAAAAATATTTTTTTTCCCAAAGAAACAAAAAAAATATATTTTTTTCCAAAGTAACTAAAAAAATTTTTTTTTTCCAAAGTACCTAAAAAAATATTTTTTTTTCCAAAGTAACTAAAAAAATATTTTTTTTTCCAAAGTAACTAAAAAAATATTTTTTTTTCCAAAGTAACTAAAAAAATATTTTTTTTTCCAAAGTAACTAAAAAAATATTTTTTTTTCCAAAGTAACTAAAAAAATATTTTTTTTTCCAAAGTAACTAAAAAAATATTTTTTTTTCCAAAGAAACTAAAAAAAAATTTTTTTTTCCAAAGTAACTAAAAAAAAATTTTTTTTTCCAAAGTAACTAAAAAAATATTTTTTTTTCCAAAGTAACTAAAAAAATATTTTTTTTTCCAAAGTAACTAAAAAAATTTTTTTTTTTCCAAAGTAACTAAAAAAAAATTTTTTTTTCCAAAGTAACTAAAAAAAATTTTTTTTTCCAAAGTAACTAAAAAATTTTTTTTTTTCCAAAGAAACTAAAAAAAAATTTTTTTTTCCAAAGTAACTAAAAAAATATTTTTTTTTCCAAAGTAACTAAAAAAATATTTTTTTTTTCCAAAGTAACTAAAAAAATATTTTTTTTTCCAAAGAAACTAAAAAAATATTTTTTTTTCCAAAGTAACTAAAAATATTTTTTTTTCCAAAGAAACTAAAATAAAAAATTTTTTTCCAAAGTAACTAAAAAATTTTTTTTTTTTCCAAAGTAACTAAAAAAATATTTTTTTTTCCAAAGTAACTAAAAAAATATTTTTTTTTCCAAAGTAACTAAAAAAATATTTTTTTTTCCAAAGTAACTAAAAAAATATTTTTTTTTCCAAAGTAACTAAAAAAATAATTTTTTTTCCAAAGTAACTAAAAAAATATTTTTTTTTCCAAAGTAACTAAAAAAATATTTTTTTTTCCAAAGTAACTAAAAAAATATTTTTTTTTCCAAAGTAACTAAAAAAATAATTTTTTTTCCAAAGTAACTAAAAAAATATATTTTTTTTCCAAAGTAACTAAAAAAATATTTTTTTTTCCAAAGTAACTAAAAAAATATTTTTTTTTCCAAAGTAACTAAAAAAATATTTTTTTTCCAAAGTAACTAAAAAAATATTTTTTTTTCCAAAGTAACTAAAAAAATAAATTTTTTTCCAAAGTAACTAAAAAAATAAATTTTTTTCCAAAGTAACTAAAAAAATATTTTTTTTTCCAAAGTAACTAAAAAAATATTTTTTTTTCCAAAGAAACTAAAAAAATATTTTTTTTTCCAAAGTAACTAAAAAAATATTTTTTTTTCCAAAGTAACTAAAAAAATATTTTTTTTTCCAAAGTAACTAAAAAAATATTTTTTTTTCCAAAGTAACTAAAAAAATATTTTTTTTTCCAAAGTAACTAAAAAAATATTTTTTTTCCAAAGTAACTAAAAAAATATTTTTTTTTCCAAAGTAACTAAAAAAATATTTTTTTTTCCAAAGTAACTAAAAAAAAAAATTTTTTTCCAAAGTAACTAAAAAAATAATTTTTTTTCCAAAGTAACTAAAAAAATATTTTTTTTTCCAAAGTAACTAAAAAAATAATTTTTTTTCCAAAGTAACTAAAAAAATAATTTTTTTTCCAAAGTAACTAAAAAAATATTTTTTTTCCAAAGTAACTAAAAAAATATTTTTTTTTCCAAAGTAACTAAAAAAATATTTTTTTTTCCAAAGTAACTAAAAAAATATTTTTTTTCCAAAGTAACTAAAAAAATATTTTTTTTCCAAAGTACCTAAAAAAAAATATTTTTTTCCAAAGTAACTAAAAAAATATTTTTTTTTCCAAAGTAACTAAAAAAATATTTTTTTTTCCAAAGTAACTAAAAAAATATTTTTTTTTCCAAAGAAACTAAAAAAATATTTTTTTTCCCAAAGTAACTAAAAAAATATTTTTTTTTCCAAAGAAACGAAAAAAATATTTTTTTTTCCAAAGTAACTAAAAAAATATTTTTTTTTCCAAAGTAACTAAAAAAATATTTTTTTCCCAAAGAAACAAAAAAAATATTTTTTTTTCCAAAGTAACTAAAAAAATTTTTTTTTTCCAAAGTACCTAAAAAAATATTTTTTTTTCCAAAGTAACTAAAAAAATATTTTTTTTTCCAAAGTAACTAAAAAAATATTTTTTTTTCCAAAGTAACTAAAAAAATATTTTTTTTTCCAAAGTAACTAAAAAAATATTTTTTTTTCCAAAGTAACTAAAAAAATATTTTTTTTTCCAAAGTAACTAAAAAAATATTTTTTTTTCCAAAGAAACTAAAAAAAAAATTTTTTTTCCAAAGTAACTAAAAAAAAATTTTTTTTTCCAAAGTAACTAAAAAAATATTTTTTTTTCCAAAGTAACTAAAAAAATATTTTTTTTTCCAAAGTAACTAAAAAAAAATTTTTTTTTCCAAAGTAACTAAAAAAAAATTTTTTTTTCCAAAGTAACTAAAAAAATTTTTTTTTTTCCAAAGTAACTAAAAAAATATTTTTTTTTCCAAAGTAACTAAAAAAAATTTTTTTTTTCCAAAGTAACTAAAAAAAAAATTTTTTTCCCAAAGTAACTAAAAAAATATTTTTTTTCCCAAAGTAACTAAAAAAATATTTTTTTTTCCAAAGTAACTAAAAAAATATTTTTTTTCCAAAGTAACTAAAAAAATATTTTTTTTTCCAAAGTACCTAAAAAAATAATTTTTTTTCCAAAGTAACTAAAAAAATATTTTTTTTTCCAAAGTAACTAAAAAAATATTTTTTTTTCCAAAGTAACTAAAAAAATATTTTTTTTTCCAAAGTAACTAAAAAAATATTTTTTTTTCCAAAGTAACTAAAAATTTTTTTTTTTTTCCAAAGTAACTAAAAAAAATATTTATTTTCCAAAGTAACTAAAAAAATATTTTTTTTTCCAAAGTAACTAAAAAAATATTTTTTTTCCCAAAGTAACTAAAAAAATATTTTTTTTTCCAAAGTAACTAAAAAAATATTTTTTTTTCCAAAGTAACTAAAAAAATATTTTTTTTTCCAAAGTAACTAAAAAATTTTTTTTTTTTCCAAAGAAACTAAAAAAATATTTTTTTTTCCAAAGTAACTAAAAAAATATTTTTTTTCCAAAGAAACTAAAAAAATATTTTTTTTTCCAAAGTAACTAAAAAAATTTTTTTTTTTCCAAAGAAACTAAAAAAATATTTTTTTTCCAAAGTAACTAAAAAAATATTTTTTTTTCCAAAGTAACTAAAAAAATATTTTTTTTTCCAAAGTAACTAAAAAAATATTTTTTTTCCAAAGTAACTAAAAAAATATTTTTTTTTCCAAAGTAACTAAAAAAATATTTTTTTTTCCAAAGTAACTAAAAAAATATTTTTTTTCCAAAGTAACTAAAAAAATATTTTTTTTTCCAAAGTACCTAAAAAAAAAATTTTTTTTCCAAAGTAACTAAAAAAAATTTTTTTTTTCCAAAGTAACTAAAAAAATATTTTTTTTTCCAAAGAAACTAAAAAAATATTTTTTTTTCCAAAGTAACTAAAAAAAATTTTTTTTTTCCAAAGTAACTAAAAATTTTTTTTTTTTTCCAAAGTAACTAAAAAATTTTTTTTTTTTCCAAAGAAACTAAAAAAAATTTTTTTTTCCAAAGTAACTAAAAAAAAATTTTTTTTTCCAAAGTAACTAAAAAAAAATTTTTTTTTCCAAAGTAACTAAAAAAATATTTTTTTTTCCAAAGAAACTAAAAAAATATTTTTTTTTCCAAAGTAACTAAAAAAATATTTTTTTTCCAAAGTAACTAAAAAAATATTTTTTTTTCCAAAGTACCTAAAAAAATATTTTTTTTTCCAAAGTAACTAAAAAAATATTTTTTTTTCCAAAGTAACTAAAAAAATATTTTTTTTTCCAAAGTAACTAAAAAAATATTTTTTTTCCAAAGTAACTAAAAAAATATTTTTTTTCCAAAGTAACTAAAAACATATTTTTTTTTCCAAAGTAACTAAAAAAATATTTTTTTTTCCAAAGTAACTAAAAAAATATTTTTTTTCCAAAGTAACTAAAAAAATATTTTTTTTCCAAAGTACCTAAAAAAAAATATTTTTTTCCAAAGTAACTAAAAAAATATTTTTTTTTCCAAAGTAACTAAAAAAATATTTTTTTTTCCAAAGTAACTAAAAAAATATTTTTTTTTCCAAAGAAACTAAAAAAATATATTTTTTTCCAAAGTAACTAAAAAAATATTTTTTTTTCCAAAGAAACGAAAAAAATATTTTTTTTTCCAAAGTAACTAAAAAAATATTTTTTTTTCCAAAGTAACTAAAAAAATATTTTTTTTTCCAAAGAAACTAAAAAAAAATTTTTTTTTCCAAAGTAACTAAAAAAAAATTTTTTTTTCCAAAGTAACTAAAAAAATATTTTTTTTTCCAAAGTAACTAAAAAAATATTTTTTTTTCCAAAGTAACTAAAAAAAAATTTTTTTTTCCAAAGTAACTAAAAAAAAATTTTTTTTTCCAAAGTAACTAAAAAAAAATTTTTTTTTCCAAAGTAACTAAAAAAAAATTTTTTTTTCCAAAGTAACTAAAAAAATTTTTTTTTTTCCAAAGTAACTAAAAAAAAAAATTTTTTCCCAAAGTAACTAAAAAAATATTTTTTTTCCCAAAGTAACTAAAAAAATATTTTTTTTTCCAAAGTAACTAAAAAAATATTTTTTTTCCAAAGTAACTAAAAAAATATTTTTTTTTCCAAAGTACCTAAAAAAATAATTTTTTTTCCAAAGTAACTAAAAAAATATTTTTTTTTCCAAAGTAACTAAAAAAATATTTTTTTTTCCAAAGTAACTAAAAAAATATTTTTTTTTCCAAAGTAACTAAAAAAATATTTTTTTTTCCAAAGTAACTAAAAATTTTTTTTTTTTTCCAAAGTAACTAAAAAAAATATTTATTTTCCAAAGTAACTAAAAAAATATTTTTTTTTCCAAAGTAACTAAAAAAATATTTTTTTTCCCAAAGTAACTAAAAAAATATTTTTTTTTCCAAAGTAACTAAAAAAATATTTTTTTTTCCAAAGTAACTAAAAAAATATTTTTTTTTCCAAAGTAACTAAAAAATTTTTTTTTTTTCCAAAGAAACTAAAAAAATATTTTTTTTTCCAAAGTAACTAAAAAAATATTTTTTTTCCAAAGAAACTAAAAAAATATTTTTTTTTCCAAAGTAACTAAAAAAATTTTTTTTTTTCCAAAGAAACTAAAAAAATATTTTTTTTCCAAAGTAACTAAAAAAATATTTTTTTTTCCAAAGTAACTAAAAAAATATTTTTTTTTCCAAAGTAACTAAAAAAATATTTTTTTTCCAAAGTAACTAAAAAAATATTTTTTTTTCCAAAGTAACTAAAAAAATATTTTTTTTTCCAAAGTAACTAAAAAAATATTTTTTTTCCAAAGTAACTAAAAAAATATTTTTTTTTCCAAAGTACCTAAAAAAAAAATTTTTTTTCCAAAGTAACTAAAAAAAATTTTTTTTTTCCAAAGTAACTAAAAAAATATTTTTTTTTCCAAAGAAACTAAAAAAATATTTTTTTTTCCAAAGTAACTAAAAAAAATTTTTTTTTTCCAAAGTAACTAAAAATTTTTTTTTTTTTCCAAAGTAACTAAAAAATTTTTTTTTTTTCCAAAGAAACTAAAAAAAAATTTTTTTTTCCAAAGTAACTAAAAAAAAATTTTTTTTTCCAAAGTAACTAAAAAAAAATTTTTTTTTCCAAAGTAACTAAAAAAATATTTTTTTTTCCAAAGAAACTAAAAAAATATTTTTTTTTCCAAAGTAACTAAAAAAATATTTTTTTTCCAAAGTAACTAAAAAAATATTTTTTTTTCCAAAGTACCTAAAAAAATATTTTTTTTTCCAAAGTAACTAAAAAAATATTTTTTTTTCCAAAGTAACTAAAAAAATATTTTTTTTTCCAAAGTAACTAAAAAAATATTTTTTTTCCAAAGTAACTAAAAAAATATTTTTTTTCCAAAGTAACTAAAAACATATTTTTTTTTCCAAAGTAACTAAAAAAATATTTTTTTTTCCAAAGTAACTAAAAAAATATTTTTTTTCCAAAGTAACTAAAAAAATATTTTTTTTCCAAAGTACCTAAAAAAAAATATTTTTTTCCAAAGTAACTAAAAAAATATTTTTTTTTCCAAAGTAACTAAAAAAATATTTTTTTTTCCAAAGTAACTAAAAAAATATTTTTTTTTCCAAAGAAACTAAAAAAATATATTTTTTTCCAAAGTAACTAAAAAAATATTTTTTTTTCCAAAGAAACGAAAAAAATATTTTTTTTTCCAAAGTAACTAAAAAAATATTTTTTTTTCCAAAGTAACTAAAAAAATATTTTTTTTCCCAAAGAAACAAAAAAAATATTTTTTTTTCCAAAGTAACTAAAAAATTTTTTTTTTTCCAAAGTACCTAAAAAAATATTTTTTTTTCCAAAGTAACTAAAAAAATATTTTTTTTTCCAAAGTAACTAAAAAAATATTTTTTTTTCCAAAGTAACTAAAAAAATATTTTTTTTTCCAAAGTAACTAAAAAAATATTTTTTTTTCCAAAGTAACTAAAAAAATATTTTTTTTTCCAAAGTAACTAAAAAAATATTTTTTTTTCCAAAGAAACTAAAAATTTTTTTTTTTTTCCAAAGTAACTAAAAAATTTTTTTTTTTTCCAAAGTAACTAAAAAAATATTTTTTTTTCCAAAGTAACTAAAAAAATATTTTTTTTTCCAAAGTAACTAAAAAAAAATTTTTTTTTCCAAAGTAACTAAAAAAAAATTTTTTTTTTCCAAAGTAACTAAAAATTTTTTTTTTTTTCCAAAGTAACTAAAAAAATATTTTTTTTTTCCAAAGTAACTAAAAAATTTTTTTTTTTTCCAAAGTAACTAAAAAAATATTTTTTTTTCCAAAGTAACTAAAAATTTTTTTTTTTTTCCAAAGTAACTAAAAAAAAAAATTTTTTCCCAAAGTAACTAAAAAAATATTTTTTTTCCCAAAGTAACTAAAAAAATATTTTTTTTTCCAAAGTAACTAAAAAAATATTTTTTTTCCAAAGTAACTAAAAAAATATTTTTTTTTCCAAAGTACCTAAAAAAATAATTTTTTTTCCAAAGTAACTAAAAAAATATTTTTTTTTCCAAAGTAACTAAAAAAATATTTTTTTTTCCAAAGTAACTAAAAAAATATTTTTTTTTCCAAAGTAACTAAAAAATTTTTTTTTTTTCCAAAGTAACTAAAAAAATTTTTTTTTTTCCAAAGTAACTAAAAAAAATTTTTTTTTTCCAAAGTAACTAAAAAAATATTTTTTTTTCCAAAGTAACTAAAAAAATTTTTTTTTTCCCAAAGTAACTAAAAAAATATTTTTTTTTCCAAAGTAACTAAAAAAATATTTTTTTTTCCAAAGTAACTAAAAAAATATTTTTTTTTCCAAAGTAACTAAAAAAATATTTTTTTTTCCAAAGTAACTAAAAAAATATTTTTTTTTCCAAAGTAACTAAAAAAATATTTTTTTTTCCAAAGTAACTAAAAAAATATTTTTTTTTCCAAAGTAACTAAAAAAATATTTTTTTTTCCAAAGAAACTAAAAAAATTTTTTTTTTTCCAAAGTAACTAAAAAAAATTTTTTTTTTCCAAAGTAACTAAAAAAATATTTTTTTTTCCAAAGTAACTAAAAAAATATTTTTTTTTCCAAAGTAACTAAAAAAAAATTTTTTTTTCCAAAGTAACTAAAAAAAATTTTTTTTTTCCAAAGTAACTAAAAAAAATATTTTTTTTCCAAAGTAACTAAAAAAATTTTTTTTTTTCCAAAGTAACTAAAAATTTTTTTTTTTTTTCCAAAGTAACTAAAAAAAAAAAATTTTTCCCAAAGTAACTAAAAAAATATTTTTTTTCCCAAAGTAACTAAAAAAATATTTTTTTTTCCAAAGTAACTAAAAAAATATTTTTTTTCCAAAGTAACTAAAAAAATATTTTTTTTTCCAAAGTACCTAAAAAAATAATTTTTTTTCCAAAGTAACTAAAAAAATATTTTTTTTTCCAAAGTAACTAAAAAAATATTTTTTTTTCCAAAGTAACTAAAAAAATATTTTTTTTTCCAAAGTAACTAAAAAAATATTTTTTTTTCCAAAGTAACTAAAAAATTTTTTTTTTTTCCAAAGTAACTAAAAAAAATATTTTTTTTCCAAAGTAACTAAAAAAATATTTTTTTTTCCAAAGTAACTAAAAAAATATTTTTTTTCCCAAAGTAACTAAAAAAATATTTTTTTTTCCAAAGTAACTAAAAAAATATTTTTTTTTCCAAAGTAACTAAAAAAATATTTTTTTTTCCAAAGTAACTAAAAAAATATTTTTTTTTCCAAAGAAACTAAAAAAATATTTTTTTTTCCAAAGTAACTAAAAAATTTTTTTTTTTCCAAAGAAACTAAAAAAATATTTTTTTTCCAAAGTAACTAAAAAAATATTTTTTTTTCCAAAGTAACTAAAAAAATATTTTTTTTTCCAAAGTAACTAAAAAAATATTTTTTTTCCAAAGTAACTAAAAAAATATTTTTTTTTCCAAAGTAACTAAAAAAATATTTTTTTTTCCAAAGTAACTAAAAAAATATTTTTTTTCCAAAGTAACTAAAAAAATATTTTTTTTTCCAAAGTACCTAAAAAAAAATTTTTTTTTCCAAAGTAACTAAAAAAAATTTTTTTTTTCCAAAGTAACTAAAAAAATATTTTTTTTTCCAAAGAAACTAAAAAAATATTTTTTTTTCCAAAGTAACTAAAAAAAATTTTTTTTTTCCAAAGTAACTAAAAATTTTTTTTTTTTTCCAAAGTAACTAAAAAAAATTTTTTTTTTCCAAAGAAACTAAAAAAATATTTTTTTTTCCAAAGTAACTAAAAAAAATTTTTTTTTTCCAAAGTAACTAAAAAAATATTTTTTTTTCCAAAGTAACTAAAAAAATATTTTTTTTTCCAAAGAAACTAAAAAAATATTTTTTTTTTCCAAAGTAACTAAAAAAATATTTTTTTTCCAAAGTAACTAAAAAAATATTTTTTTTTCCAAAGTACCTAAAAAAATATTTTTTTTTCCAAAGTAACTAAAAAAATATTTTTTTTTCCAAAGTAACTAAAAAAATATTTTTTTTTCCAAAGTAACTAAAAAAATATTTTTTTTCCAAAGTAACTAAAAAAATATTTTTTTTCCAAAGTAACTAAAAAAATATTTTTTTTTCCAAAGTAACTAAAAAAATATTTTTTTTTCCAAAGTAACTAAAAAAATATTTTTTTTCCAAAGTAACTAAAAAAATATTTTTTTTCCAAAGTACCTAAAAAAAAATATTTTTTTCCAAAGTAACTAAAAAAATATTTTTTTTTCCAAAGTAACTAAAAAAATATTTTTTTTTCCAAAGTAACTAAAAAAATATTTTTTTTTCCAAAGAAACTAAAAAAATATATTTTTTTCCAAAGTAACTAAAAAAATATTTTTTTTTCCAAAGAAACGAAAAAAATATTTTTTTTTCCAAAGTAACTAAAAAAATATTTTTTTTTCCAAAGTAACTAAAAAAATATTTTTTTTCCCAAAGAAACAAAAAAAATATTTTTTTTTCCAAAGTAACTAAAAAATTATTTTTTTTCCAAAGTACCTAAAAAAATATTTTTTTTTCCAAAGTAACTAAAAAAATATTTTTTTTTCCAAAGTAACTAAAAAAATATTTTTTTTTCCAAAGTAACTAAAAAAATATTTTTTTTTCCAAAGTAACTAAAAAAATATTTTTTTTTCCAAAGTAACTAAAAAAATATTTTTTTTTCCAAAGTAACTAAAAAAATATTTTTTTTTCCAAAGTAACTAAAAAAATATTTTTTTTTCCAAAGTAACTAAAAAAAATTTTTTTTTTCCAAAGTAACTAAAAAAAAAAATTTTTTTTCCAAAGTAACTAAAAAATTTTTTTTTTTTCCAAAGTAACTAAAAAAATTTTTTTTTTCCAAAGTAACTAAAAAAATTTTTTTTTTCCAAAGTAACTAAAAAAAAAAATTTTTTCCCAAAGTAACTAAAAAAATATTTTTTTTCCCAAAGTAACTAAAAAAATATTTTTTTTTCCAAAGTAACTAAAAAAATATTTTTTTTCCAAAGTAACTAAAAAAATATTTTTTTTTCCAAAGTACCTAAAAAAATAATTTTTTTTCCAAAGTAACTAAAAAAATATTTTTTTTTCCAAAGTAACTAAAAAAATATTTTTTTTTCCAAAGTAACTAAAAAAATATTTTTTTTTCCAAAGTAACTAAAAAAATATTTTTTTTTCCAAAGTAACTAAAAAAATTTTTTTTTTTCCAAAGTAACTAAAAAAATTTTTTTTTTTCCAAAGTAACTAAAAAAATATTTTTTTTTCCAAAGTAACTAAAAAAAATTTTTTTTTCCCAAAGTAACTAAAAAAATATTTTTTTTTCCAAAGTAACTAAAAAAATATTTTTTTTTCCAAAGTAACTAAAAAAAAATTTTTTTTTCCAAAGTAACTAAAAAAATATTTTTTTTTCCAAAGAAACTAAAAAAATATTTTTTTTTCCAAAGTAACTAAAAAAATATTTTTTTTTCCAAAGAAACTAAAAAAATATTTTTTTTTCCAAAGTAACTAAAAAAAAATTTTTTTTTCCAAAGAAACTAAAAAAATATTTTTTTTCCAAAGTAACTAAAAAAATATTTTTTTTTCCAAAGTAACTAAAAAAATATTTTTTTTTCCAAAGTAACTAAAAAAATATTTTTTTTCCAAAGTAACTAAAAAAATATTTTTTTTTCCAAAGTAACTAAAAAAATATTTTTTTTTCCAAAGTAACTAAAAAAATATTTTTTTTCCAAAGTAACTAAAAAAATATTTTTTTTTCCAAAGTACCTAAAAAAAAATTTTTTTTTCCAAAGTAACTAAAAAAAATTTTTTTTTTCCAAAGTAACTAAAAAAAATTTTTTTTTCCAAAGAAACTAAAAAAATATTTTTTTTTCCAAAGTAACTAAAAAAATTTTTTTTTTTCCAAAGTAACTAAAAAAAATTTTTTTTTCCAAAGTAACTAAAAATTTTTTTTTTTTTCCAAAGTAACTAAAAAATTTTTTTTTTTTCCAAAGTAACTAAAAAAAATTTTTTTTTCCAAAGAAACTAAAAAAATTTTTTTTTTTCCAAAGTAACTAAAAAAAATTTTTTTTTTCCAAAGTAACTAAAAAAATATTTTTTTTTCCAAAGTAACTAAAAAAATATTTTTTTTTCCAAAGAAACTAAAAAAATATTTTTTTTTTCCAAAGTAACTAAAAAAATTTTTTTTTTCCAAAGTAACTAAAAAAATATTTTTTTTTCCAAAGTAACTAAAAAAATTTTTTTTTTTCCAAAGTAACTAAAAAAATATTTTTTTTTCCAAAGTAACTAAAAAAAATTTTTTTTTTCCAAAGTAACTAAAAAAATTTTTTTTTTCCAAAGTAACTAAAAAAATATTTTTTTTCCAAAGTAACTAAAAAAATATTTTTTTTTCCAAAGTACCTAAAAAAATATTTTTTTTTCCAAAGTAACTAAAAAAATATTTTTTTTTCCAAAGTAACTAAAAAAATATTTTTTTTTCCAAAGTAACTAAAAAAATATTTTTTTTCCAAAGTAACTAAAAAAATATTTTTTTTTCCAAAGTAACTAAAAAAATATTTTTTTTCCAAAGTAACTAAAAATTTTTTTTTTTTTCCAAAGTAACTAAAAAAATATTTTTTTTTCCAAAGAAACTAAAAAAAAAAATTTTTTTCCAAAGTAACTAAAAAAATATTTTTTTTTCCAAAGTAACTAAAAAAATATTTTTTTTTCCAAAGTAACTAAAAAAATATTTTTTTTTCCAAAGAAACTAAAAAAATATTTTTTTTTCCAAAGTAACTAAAAAATATTTTTTTTTCCAAAGAAACTAAAATAAAATTTTTTTTTCCAAAGTAACTAAAAAATTTTTTTTTTTCCAAAGTAACTAAAAAAATATTTTTTTTTCCAAAGTAACTAAAAAAATATTTTTTTTTCCAAAGTAACTAAAAAAATATTTTTTTTTCCAAAGTAACTAAAAAAATATTTTTTTTTCCAAAGTAACTAAAAAAATATTTTTTTTTCCAAAGTAACTAAAAAAATATTTTTTTTTCCAAAGTAACTAAAAAAATATTTTTTTTTCCAAAGTAACTAAAAAAATATTTTTTTTTCCAAAGTAACTAAAAAAATAATTTTTTTTCCAAAGTAACTAAAAAAATAATTTTTTTTCCAAAGTAACTAAAAAAATATATTTTTTTCCAAAGAAACTAAAAAAATATTTTTTTTTCCAAAGTAACTAAAAAAATATTTTTTTTCCAAAGTAACTAAAAAAATATTTTTTTTTCCAAAGTAACTAAAAAAATATTTTTTTTTCCAAAGTAACTAAAAAAATAATTTTTTTTCCAAAGTAACTAAAAAAATATTTTTTTTTCCAAAGTAACTAAAAAAATATTTTTTTTTCCAAAGAAACTAAAAAAATATTTTTTTTTCCAAAGTAACTAAAAAAATATTTTTTTTTCCAAAGTAACTAAAAAAATATTTTTTTTTCCAAAGTAACTAAAAAAATATTTTTTTTTCCAAAGTAACTAAAAAAATATTTTTTTTTCCAAAGTAACTAAAAAAATATTTTTTTTCCAAAGTAACTAAAAAAATATTTTTTTTTCCAAAGTAACTAAAAAAATATTTTTTTTTCCAAAGTAACTAAAAAAATATTTTTTTTTCCAAAGTAACTAAAAAAATAATTTTTTTTCCAAAGTAACTAAAAAAATATTTTTTTTTCCAAAGTAACTAAAAAAATAATTTTTTTTCCAAAGTAACTAAAAAAATATTTTTTTTTCCAAAGTAACTAAAAAAATATTTTTTTTCCAAAGTAACTAAAAAAATATTTTTTTTTCCAAAGTAACTAAAAAAATATTTTTTTTTCCAAAGTAACTAAAAAAATATTTTTTTTCCAAAGTAACTAAAAAAATATTTTTTTTCCAAAGTACCTAAAAAAATATTTTTTTTTCCAAAGTAACTAAAAAAATATTTTTTTTTCCAAAGTAACTAAAAAAATATTTTTTTTCCCAAAGAAACTAAAAAAATATTTTTTTTTCCAAAGTAACTAAAAAAATATTTTTTTTTCCAAAGAAACTAAAAAAATATTTTTTTTTCCAAAGTAACTAAAAAATATATTTTTTTTCCAAAGAAACTAAAAAAATATTTTTTTTTCCAAAGTAACTAAAAAAAAATTTTTTTTTCCAAAGTAACTAAAAAAATATTTTTTTTCCCAAAGTAACTAAAAAATATTTTTTTTTCCAAAGTAACTAAAAAAATATTTTTTTTTCCAAAGTAACTAAAAAATATATATATTTTTTTCCAAAGTAACTAAAAAAATATTTTTTTTTCCAAAGTAACTAAAAAAATATTTTTTTTCCAAAGTAACTAAAAAAATATTTTTTTTTCCAAAGTAACTAAAAAAATATTTTTTTTTCCAAAGTAACTAAAAAAAAAAAAATTTTTCCAAAGTAACTAAAAAAATATATTTTTTTTCCAAAGAAACTAAAAAAATATTTTTTTTTCCAAAGTAACTAAAAAAATATTTTTTTTTCCAAAGTAACTAAAAAATTTTTTTTTTTCCAAAGTAACTAAAAAAAAAAAAAATTTCCAAAGTAACTAAAAAAATAATTTTTTTCCCAAAGTAACTAAAAAAATAATTTTTTTTCCAAAGTAACTAAAAAAATAATTTTTTTTCCAAAGTAACTAAAAAAATATTTTTTTTTCCAAAGTAACTAAAAAAATATTTTTTTTTCCAAAGTAACTAAAAAAATATTTTTTTTTCCAAAGTAACTAAAAAAATATTTTTTTTCCAAAGTAACTAAAAAAATATTTTTTTTTCCAAAGTAACTAAAAAAATATTTTTTTTTCCAAAGTAACTAAAAAAAAATTTTTTTTTCCAAAGTAACTAAAAAAATATATTTTTTTCCAAAGAAACTAAAAAAATATTTTTTTTTCCAAAGTAACTAAAAAAATATTTTTTTTCCAAAGTAACTAAAAAAATATTTTTTTTTCCAAAGTAACTAAAAAAATATTTTTTTTTCCAAAGTAACTAAAAAAATAATTTTTTTTCCAAAGTAACTAAAAAAATATTTTTTTTTCCAAAGTAACTAAAAAAATATTTTTTTTTCCAAAGAAACTAAAAAAATATTTTTTTTTCCAAAGTAACTAAAAAAATATTTTTTTTTCCAAAGTAACTAAAAAAATATTTTTTTTTCCAAAGTAACTAAAAAAATATTTTTTTTCCAAAGTAACTAAAAAAATATTTTTTTTCCAAAGTACCTAAAAAAAAATATTTTTTTCCAAAGTAACTAAAAAAATATTTTTTTTTCCAAAGTAACTAAAAAAATATTTTTTTTTCCAAAGTAACTAAAAAAATTTTTTTTTTCCAAAGTAACTAAAAAAATTTTTTTTTTCCAAAGTAACTAAAAAAATATTTTTTTTTCCAAAGTACCTAAAAAAATATTTTTTTTTCCAAAGTAACTAAAAAAATATTTTTTTTTCCAAAGTAACTAAAAAAAATTTTTTTTTCCAAAGTAACTAAAAAAATATTTTTTTTTCCAAAGTACCTAAAAAAATATTTTTTTTTCCAAAGTAACTAAAAAAATATTTTTTTTTCCAAAGTAACTAAAAAAATATTTTTTTTTCCAAAGTAACTAAAAAAATATTTTTTTTCCAAAGTAACTAAAAAAATATTTTTTTTTCCAAAGTAACTAAAAAAATATTTTTTTTTCCAAAGTAACTAAAAAAAATTTTTTTTTTCCAAAGTAACTAAAAAAATATATTTTTTTTCCAAAGAAACTAAAAAAATTTTTTTTTTTCCAAAGTAACTAAAAAAATATTTTTTTTTCCAAAGTAACTAAAAAAAATTTTTTTTTTCCAAAGTAACTAAAAAAAAAAAAATTTTCCAAAGTAACTAAAAAAATAATTTTTTTTCCAAAGTAACTAAAAAAATTATTTTTTTTCCAAAGTAACTAAAAAAATATTTTTTTTTCCAAAGTAACTAAAAAAATATTTTTTTTTCCAAAGTAACTAAAAAAATATTTTTTTTTCCAAAGTAACTAAAAAAATATTTTTTTTTCCAAAGTAACTAAAAAAATATTTTTTTTCCAAAGTAACTAAAAAAATATTTTTTTTTCCAAAGTAACTAAAAAAATATTTTTTTTTCCAAAGTAACTAAAAAAATTTTTTTTTTTCCAAAGTAACTAAAAAAATATATTTTTTTCCAAAGAAACTAAAAAAAAATTTTTTTTTCCAAAGTAACTAAAATTTTTTTTTTTTTTCCAAAGTAACTAAAAAAATATTTTTTTTTCCAAAGTAACTAAAAAAATATTTTTTTTTCCAAAGAAACTAAAAAAAATTTTTTTTTTCCAAAGTAACAAAAATTTTTTTTTTTTTTCCTAAGAAACTAAAAAAAAAATTTTTTTTCCAAAGTAACTAAAAAATTTTTTTTTTTTCCAAAGTAACTAAAAAAATATTCTTTTTTCCAAAGTAACTAAAAAAATATTTTTTTTTCCAAAGTAACTAAAAAATTTTTTTTTTTTCCAAAGTAACTAAAAAAATATTTTTTTTTCCAAAGTAACTAAAAAAATATTTTTTTTTCCAAAGTAACTAAAAAAATATTTTTTTTTCCAAAGTAACTAAAAAAATATTTTTTTTTCCAAAGTAACTAAAAAAATATTTTTTTTTCCAAAGTAACTAAAAAAATATTTTTCTTTCCAAAGAAACTAAAAAAATATTTTTTTTTCCAAAGTAACTAAAAAAATATTTTTTTTCCAAAGTAACTAAAAAAATTTTTTTTTTCCAAAGTAACTAAAAAAATATTTTTTTTTCCAAAGTACCTAAAAAAATATATTTTTTTCCAAAGTAACTAAAAAAATATTTTTTTTTCCAAAGTAACTAAAAAAATATTTTTTTTTCCAAAGTAACTAAAAAAATATTTTTTTTTCCAAAGTAACTAAAAAAATATTTTTTTTCCAAAGTAACTAAAAAAATATTTTTTTTTCCAAAGTAACTAAAAAAATATTTTTTTTTCCAAAGTAACTAAAAAATATATTTTTTTCCAAAGTAACTAAAAAAATATTTTTTTCCCAAAGTAACTAAAAAAATATTTTTTTTTCCAAAGTAACTAAAAAAATATTTTTTTTTCCAAAGTAACTAAAAAAATATTTTTTTTTCCAAAGTAACTAAAAAAATATTTTTTTTCCAAAGTAACTAAAATAAAAAATTTTTTTCCAAAGTAACTAAAAAAAAAAATTTTTTTCCAAAGTAACTAAAAAAATATTTTTTTTTCCAAAGTAACTAAAAAAATATTTTTTTTCCAAAGTAACTAAAAAAATATTTTTTTTTCCAAAGTAACTAAAAAAATATTTTTTTTTCCAAAGTAACTAAAAAAATATTTTTTTTTCCAAAGTAACTAAAAAAATAATTTTTTTTCCAAAGTAACTAAAAAAATATTTTTTTTTCCAAAGAAACTAAAAAAATATTTTTTTTTCCAAAGTAACTAAAAAATTTTTTTTTTTCCCAAAGTAACTAAAAAAATATTTTTTTTTCCAAAGTAACTAAAAAAATATTTTTTTTTCCAAAGTAACTAAAAAAATATTTTTTTTTCCAAAGTAACTAAAAAAATATTTTTTTTCCAAAGTAACTAAAAAAATATTTTTTTTTCCAAAGTAACTAAAAAAATATTTTTTTTTCCAAAGAAACTAAAAAAATATTTTTTTTTCCAAAGTAACTAAAAAAAATTTTTTTTTTCCAAAGTAACTAAAAAAATTTTTTTTTTTCCAAAGTAACTAAAAAAATATTTTTTTTTCCAAAGTAACTAAAAAAATATTTTTTTTTCCAAAGTAACTAAAAAAATATTTTTTTTTCCAAAGTAACTAAAAAAATATTTTTTTTTCCAAAGTAACTAAAAAAATATTTTTTTTCCAAAGTAACTAAAAAAATATTTTTTTTTCCAAAGTAACTAAAAAAATATTTTTTTTCCAAAGAAACTAAAAAAATATTTTTTTTTCCAAAGTAACTAAAAAAATTTTTTTTTTCCCAAAGTAACTAAAAAAAATTTTTTTTTCCAAAGTAACTAAAAAAATATTTTTTTTTCCAAAGTAACTAAAAAAATATTTTTTTTTCCAAAGTAACTAAAAAAATATTTTTTTTCCAAAGTAACTAAAAAAATATTTTTTTTTCCAAAGTAACTAAAAAAATATTTTTTTTTCCAAAGAAACTAAAAAAATATTTTTTTTTCCAAAGTAACTAAAAAAATATTTTTTTTTCCAAAGTAACTAAAAAAAAATTTTTTTTCCCAAAGTAACTAAAAAAATATTTTTTTTTCCAAAGTAACTAAAAAAATATTTTTTTTTCCAAAGTAACTAAAAAAATATTTTTTTTCCAAAGTAACTAAAAAAATATTTTTTTTTCCAAAGTACCTAAAAAAATAATTTTTTTTCCAAAGTAACTAAAAAAATATTTTTTTTTCCAAAGTAACTAAAAAAATATTTTTTTTTCCAAAGTAACTAAAAAAATATTTTTTTTCCCAAAGTAACTAAAAAAATATTTTTTTTTCCAAAGTAACTAAAAAAATATTTTTTTTTCCAAAGTAACTAAAAAAATATTTTTTTTTCCAAAGTAACTAAAAAAATATTTTTTTTTCCAAAGAAACTAAAAAAATATTTTTTTTTCCAAAGTAACTAAAAAAAAAATTTTTTTCCAAAGAAACTAAAAAAATATTTTTTTTTCCAAAGTAACTAAAAAAAAAAATTTTTTTCCAAAGAAACTAAAAAAAATTTTTTTTTTCCAAAGTAACTAAAAAAATATTTTTTTTTCCAAAGTAACTAAAAAAATAATTTTTTTTCCAAAGTAACTAAAAAAATATTTTTTTTTCCAAAGTAACTAAAAAAATATTTTTTTTTCCAAAGTAACTAAAAAAATATTTTTTTTTCCAAAGTAACTAAAAAAATATTTTTTTTTCCAAAGTAACTAAAAAAATATTTTTTTTCCAAAGTAACTAAAAAAATATTTTTTTTTCCAAAGAAACTAAAAAAATATTTTTTTTCCAAAGTAACTAAAAAAAATTTTTTTTTCCAAAGAAACTAAAAAAAAATTTTTTTTTCCAAAGTAACAAAAAAAAAAAATTTTTTTCCAAAGTAACTAAAAAAAATTTTTTTTTTCCAAAGTAACTAAAAAAATTTTTTTTTTCCAAAGTAACTAAAAAAATATTTTTTTTTCCAAAGTACCTAAAAAAATATTTTTTTTTCCAAAGTAACTAAAAAAATATTTTTTTTTCCAAAGTAACTAAAAAAATATTTTTTTTTCCAAAGAAACTAAAAAAATATTTTTTTTTCCAAAGTAACTAAAAAAATATTTTTTTTCCCAAAGAAACTAAAAAAATATTTTTTTTTCCAAAGTAACTAAAAAAATATTTTTTTTTCCAAAGTAACTAAAAAAATATTTTTTTTCCCAAAGTAACTAAAAAAATATTTTTTTTTCCAAAGTAACTAAAAAAATATTTTTTTTTCCAAAGTAACTAAAAAAATATTTTTTTTTCCAAAGTAACTAAAAAAATATTTTTTTTTCCAAAGTAACTAAAAAAATATATTTTTTTCCAAAGAAACTAAAAAAATATTTTTTTTTCCAAAGTAACTAAAAAAAAAATTTTTTTCCCAAAGTAACTAAAAAAAAATTTTTTTTTCCAAAGTAACTAAAAAAATATTTTTTTTTCCAAAGTAACTAAAAAAATATTTTTTTTTCCAAAGTAACTAAAAAAATATTTTTTTTCCAAAGTAACTAAAAAAATATTTTTTTTTCCAAAGTAACTAAAAAAATATTTTTTTTTCCAAAGAAACTAAAAAAATATTTTTTTTCCCAAAGTAACTAAAAAAATATTTTTTTTTCCAAAGTAACTAAAAAAATATTTTTTTTTCCAAAGTAACTAAAAAAATATTTTTTTTTCCAAAGTAACTAAAAAAATATTTTTTTTTCCAAAATAACTAAAAAAATATTTTTTTTCCCAAAGTAACTAAAAAAATATTTTTTTTTCCAAAGTAACTAAAAAAATATTTTTTTTCCAAAGTAACTAAAAAAATATTTTTTTTTCCAAAGTAACTAAAAAAATATTTTTTTTTCCAAAGAAACTAAAAAAATATTTTTTTTTCCAAAGTAACTAAAAAAAAATTTTTTTCCCCAAAGTAACTAAAAAAATATTTTTTTTTCCAAAGTAACTAAAAAAATATTTTTTTTTCCAAAGTAACTAAAAAAATATTTTTTTTTCCAAAGTAACTAAAAAAATATTTTTTTTCCAAAGTAACTAAAAAAATATTTTTTTTTCCAAAGTAACTAAAAAAATATTTTTTTTCCAAAGTAACTAAAAAAATATTTTTTTTTCCAAAGTACCTAAAAAAATAATTTTTTTTCCAAAGTAACTAAAAAAATATTTTTTTTTTCCAAAGTAACTAAAAAAATATTTTTTTTCCCAAAGTAACTAAAAAAAATTTTTTTTTTCCAAAGTAACTAAAAAAATATTTTTTTTTCCAAAGTAACTAAAAAAATATTTTTTTTTCCAAAGTAACTAAAAAAATATTTTTTTTTCCAAAGTAACTAAAAAAATATTTTTTTTCCAAAGTAACTAAAAAAATATTTTTTTTTCCAAAGAAACTAAAAAAATATTTTTTTTTCCAAAGTAACTAAAAAAATATTTTTTTTTCCAAAGAAACTAAATTTTTTTTTTTTTTTCCAAAGTAACTAAAAAAATATTTTTTTTTCCAAAGTAACTAAAAAAATATTTTTTTTTCCAAAGAAACTAAAAAAATATTTTTTTTCCAAAGTAACTAAAAAAATATTTTTTTTTCCAAAGAAACTAAATTTTTTTTTTTTTTTCCAAAGTAACTAAAAAAATATTTTTTTTTCCAAAGAAACTAAAAAAATATTTTTTTTTCCAAAGTAACTAAAAAATTATTTTTTTTTCCAAAGTAACTAAAAAAAATTTTTTTTTCCCAAAGTAACTAAAAAAATATTTTTTTTTCCAAAGTAACTAAAAAAAAATTTTTTTTTCCAAAGTAACTAAAAAAATATTTTTTTTCCAAAGTAACTAAAAAAATATTTTTTTTTCCAAAGTACCTAAAAAAATAATTTTTTTTTCCAAAGTAACTAAAAAAAATATTTTTTTTTCCAAAGTAACTAAAAAAATATTTTTTTTCCCAAAGTAACTAAAAAAATATTTTTTTTTCCAAAGTAACTAAAAAAATATATTTTTTTTCCAAAGTAACTAAAAAAATATTTTTTTTTCCAAAGTAACTAAAAAAATATTTTTTTTTCCAAAGTAACTAAAAAAATATTTTTTTTTCCAAAGTAACTAAAAAAATATTTTTTTTTCCAAAGAAACTAAAAAAATATTTTTTTTTCCAAAGTAACTAAAAAAATATTTTTTTTTCCAAAGAAACTAAAAATTTTTTTTTTTTTCCAAAGTAACTAAAAAAATATTTTTTTTCCCAAAGTAACTAAAAAAATATTTTTTTTTCCAAAGTAACTAAAAAAATATTTTTTTTTCCAAAGTAACTAAAAAATATTTTTTTTTCCAAAGTAACTAAAAAAATAATTTTTTTTCCAAAGTAACTAAAAAAATATTTTTTTTTCCAAAGTAACTAAAAAAATATTTTTTTTCCAAAGTAACTAAAAAAATATTTTTTTTTTCCAAAGAAACTAAAAAAATATTTTTTTTTCCAAAGTAACTAAAAAAAAATTTTTTTTTCCAAAGAAACTAAAAATTTTTTTTTTTTTCCAAAGTAACTAAAAAAAATTTTTTTTTTCCAAAGTAACTAAAAAAATTTTTTTTTTCCAAAGTAACTAAAAAATTTTTTTTTTCCAAAGTAACAAAAAAATATTTTTTTTTCCAAAGTACCTAAAAAAATATTTTTTTTTCCAAAGTAACTAAAAAAATATATTTTTTTCCAAAGTAACTAAAAAAATATTTTTTTTTCCAAAGAAACTAAAAAAATATTTTTTTTTCCAAAGTAACTAAAAAAATATTTTTTTTTCCAAAGAAACGAAAAAAATATTTTTTTTTCCAAAGTAACTAAAAAAATATTATTTTTTCCAAAGTAACTAAAAAAATATTTTTTTTCCCAAAGAAACAAAAAAAATATATTTTTTTCCAAAGTAACTAAAAAAATTTTTTTTTTCCAAAGTGACCTAAAAAAATATTTTTTTTTCCAAAGTAACTAAAAAATTTTTTTTCCAAAGTAACTAAAAAAATATTTTTTTTTCCAAAGTAACTAAAAAAATATTTTTTTTTCCAAAGTAACTAAAAAAATATTTTTTTTTCCAAAGTAACTAAAAAAATATATTTTTTTCCAAAGTAACTAAAAAAATATTTTTTTTTCCAAAGTAACTAAAAAAATATTTTTTTTTCCAAAGTAACTAAAAAAATATTTTTTTTCCAAAGTAACTAAAAAAATATTTTTTTTTCCAAAGTACCTAAAAAAATAATTTTTTTTCCAAAGTAACTAAAAAAATATTTTTTTTTCCAAAGTAACTAAAAAAATATTTTTTTTTCCAAAGTAACTAAAAAAATATTTTTTTTCCCAAAGTAACTAAAAAAATATTTTTTTTTCCAAAGTAACTAAAAAAATATTTTTTTTTCCAAAGTAACTAAAAAATATTTTTTTTTCCAAAGTAACTAAAAAAATAATTTTTTTTCCAAAGTAACTAAAAAAATATTTTTTTTTCCAAAGTAACTAAAAAAATATTTTTTTTTCCAAAGAAACTAAAAAAATATTTTTTTTTCCAAAGTAACTAAAAAAAAAAATTTTTTTCCAAAGAAACTAAAAAAAATATTTTTTTTCCCAAAGAAACAAAAAAAATATTTTTTTTTCCAAAGTAACTAAAAAATTATTTTTTTTCCAAAGTACCTAAAAAAATATTTTTTTTTCCAAAGTAACTAAAAAAATATTTTTTTTTCCAAAGTAACTAAAAAAATATTTTTTTTTCCAAAGTAACTAAAAAAATATTTTTTTTTCCAAAGTAACTAAAAAAATATTTTTTTTTCCAAAGTAACTAAAAAAATATTTTTTTTTCCAAAGTAACTAAAAAAATATTTTTTTTCCAAAGTAACTAAAAAAATATTTTTTTTTCCAAAGTAACTAAAAAAATTTTTTTTTTCCAAAGTAACTAAAAAAAAAAATTTTTTTTCCAAAGTAACTAAAAAATTTTTTTTTTTTCCAAAGTAACTAAAAAAATTTTTTTTTTCCAAAGTAACTAAAAAAATTTTTTTTTTCCAAAGTAACTAAAAAAAAAAATTTTTTCCCAAAGTAACTAAAAAATATTTTTTTTCCCAAAGTAACTAAAAAAATATTTTTTTTTCCAAAGTAACTAAAAAAATATTTTTTTTCCAAAGTAACTAAAAAATATTTTTTTTTTCCAAAGTACCTAAAAAAATAATTTTTTTTCCAAGTAACTAAAAAAATATTTTTTTTTCCAAAGTAACTAAAAAATATTTTTTTTTCCAAAGTAACTAAAAAAATATTTTTTTTTCCAAAGTAACTAAAAAAATATTTTTTTTTCCAAAGTAACTAAAAAAATTTTTTTTTTTTCCAAAGTAACTAAAAAAATTTTTTTTTTTCCAAAGTAACTAAAAAAATATTTTTTTTCCAAAGTAACTAAAAAAAATTTTTTTTTCCCAAAGTAACTAAAAAAATATTTTTTTTCCAAAGTAACTAAAAAAATATTTTTTTTTCCAAAGTAACTAAAAAAAATTTTTTTTCCAAAGTAACTAAAAAATATTTTTTTTTCCAAAGAAACTAAAAAAATATTTTTTTTTCCAAAGTAACTAAAAAAATATTTTTTTTCCAAAGAAACTAAAAAAATATTTTTTTTTCCAAAGTAACTAAAAAAAAATTTTTTTTTCCAAAGAAACTAAAAAAATATTTTTTTTCCAAAGTAACTAAAAAAATATTTTTTTTTCCAAAGTAACTAAAAAAATATTTTTTTTCCAAAGTAACTAAAAAAATATTTTTTTCCAAAGTAACTAAAAAAATATTTTTTTTCCAAAGTAACTAAAAAAATATTTTTTTTTCCAAAGTAACTAAAAAAATATTTTTTTTCCAAAGTAACTAAAAAAATATTTTTTTTTCCAAAGTACCTAAAAAAAAATTTTTTTTTCCAAAGTAACTAAAAAAAATTTTTTTTTTCCAAAGTAACTAAAAAAAATTTTTTTTTCCAAAGAAACTAAAAAAATATTTTTTTTCCAAAGTAACTAAAAAAATTTTTTTTTTTCCAAAGTAACTAAAAAAATTTTTTTTTCCAAAGTAACTAAAAATTTTTTTTTTTTTCCAAAGTAACTAAAAAATTTTTTTTTTTTCCAAAGTAACTAAAAAAAATTTTTTTTTCCAAAAGAAACTAAAAAAATTTTTTTTTTTCCAAAGTAACTAAAAAAAATTTTTTTTTTCCAAAGTAACTAAAAAAATATTTTTTTTTCCAAAGTAACTAAAAAAATATTTTTTTTTCCAAAGAAACTAAAAAAATATTTTTTTTTTCCAAAGTAACTAAAAAAATTTTTTTTTTCCAAAGTAACTAAAAAAATATTTTTTTTTCCAAAGTAACTAAAAAATTTTTTTTTTTCCAAAGTAACTAAAAAAATATTTTTTTTTCCAAAGTAACTAAAAAAAATTTTTTTTTTCCAAGTAACTAAAAAAATTTTTTTTTTCCAAAGTAACTAAAAAAATATTTTTTTTCCAAAGTAACTAAAAAAATATTTTTTTTTCCAAAGTACCTAAAAAAATATTTTTTTTTCCAAAGTAACTAAAAAAATATTTTTTTTCCAAAGTAACTAAAAAAATATTTTTTTTTCCAAAGTAACTAAAAAAATATTTTTTTTCCAAAGTAACTAAAAAAATATTTTTTTTTCCAAAGTAACTAAAAAAATATTTTTTTTCCAAAGTAACTAAAAATTTTTTTTTTTTTCCAAAGTAACTAAAAAAATATTTTTTTTTCCAAAGAAACTAAAAAAAAAAATTTTTTCCAAAGTAACTAAAAAAATATTTTTTTTTCCAAAGTAACTAAAAAAATATTTTTTTTTCCAAAGTAACTAAAAAAATATTTTTTTTTCCAAAGAAACTAAAAAAATATTTTTTTTTTCCAAAGTAACTAAAAAATATTTTTTTTTCCAAAGAAACTAAAATAAATTTTTTTTTCCAAAGTAACTAAAAAATTATTTTTTTTTCCAAAGTAACTAAAAAAATATTTTTTTTTCCAAAGTAACTAAAAAAATATTTTTTTTTCCAAAGTAACTAAAAAAATATTTTTTTTTCCAAAGTAACTAAAAAAATATTTTTTTTTCCAAAGTAACTAAAAAAATATTTTTTTTTCCAAAGTAACTAAAAAAATATTTTTTTTTCCAAAGTAACTAAAAAAATATTTTTTTTTCCAAAGTAACTAAAAAATATTTTTTTTTCCAAAGTAACTAAAAAATAATTTTTTTTCCAAAGTAACTAAAAAAATAATTTTTTTCCAAAGTAACTAAAAAAATATATTTTTTTCCAAAGAAACTAAAAAATATTTTTTTTTCCAAAGTAACTAAAAAAATATTTTTTTTCCAAAGTAACTAAAAAAATATTTTTTTTTCCAAAGTAACTAAAAAAATATTTTTTTTTCCAAAGTAACTAAAAAAATAATTTTTTTTCCAAAGTAACTAAAAAAATATTTTTTTTTCCAAAGTAACTAAAAAAATATTTTTTTTTCCAAAGAAACTAAAAAAATATTTTTTTTTCCAAAGTAACTAAAAAAATATTTTTTTTTCCAAAGTAACTAAAAAAATATTTTTTTTCCAAAGTAACTAAAAAAATATTTTTTTTTCCAAAGTAACTAAAAAAATATTTTTTTTTCCAAAGTAACTAAAAAAATATTTTTTTCCAAAGTAACTAAAAAAATATTTTTTTTTCCAAAGTAACTAAAAAAATATTTTTTTTTCCAAAGTAACTAAAAAAATATTTTTTTTTCCAAAGTAACTAAAAAAATAATTTTTTTTCCAAAGTAACTAAAAAAATATTTTTTTTTCCAAAGTAACTAAAAAAATAATTTTTTTTCCAAAGTAACTAAAAAAATATTTTTTTTTCCAAAGTAACTAAAAAAATATTTTTTTTCCAAAGTAACTAAAAAAATATTTTTTTTTCCAAAGTAACTAAAAAAATATTTTTTTTTCCAAAGTAACTAAAAAAATATTTTTTTTCCAAAGTAACTAAAAAATATTTTTTTTCCAAAGTACCTAAAAAAAAATATTTTTTTCCAAAGTAACTAAAAAAATATTTTTTTTTCCAAAGTAACTAAAAAAATATTTTTTTTCCCAAAGAAACTAAAAAAATATTTTTTTTTCCAAAGTAACTAAAAAAATATTTTTTTTTCCAAAGAAACTAAAAAAATATTTTTTTTTCCAAAGTAACTAAAAAATATATTTTTTTTCCAAAGAAACTAAAAAAATATTTTTTTTTCCAAAGTAACTAAAAAAAAATTTTTTTTTCCAAAGTAACTAAAAAAATATTTTTTTTCCCAAAGTAACTAAAAAATATTTTTTTTTCCAAAGTAACTAAAAAAATATTTTTTTTTCCAAAGTAACTAAAAAATATATATATTTTTTTCCAAAGTAACTAAAAAATA
>NW_027635286.1:0-19360 GCF_949748355.1 Melanostigma gelatinosum | reverse complement strand
AAAAAAATATTTTTTAGTTACTTTGGAAAAAAAAATATTTTTTTAGTTATTTTGGAAAAAAAAATATTTTTTTAGTTACTTTGGAAAAAAAAAAATATTTTTTTAGTTACTTTGGAAAAAAATATATATTTTTTAGTTACTTTGGAAAAAAAATATTTTTTTAGTTACTTTGGAAAAAAAAAAATTTTTTAGTTACTTTGGAAAAAAAAATATTTTTTTAGTTACTTTGGAAAAAAAAATATTTTTTTAGTTACTTTGGAAAAAAAAAAAATTTTTTAGTTACTTTGGAAAAAAAAATATTTTTTTAGTTTCTTTGGAAAAAAAAAAAATTTTTTAGTTACTTTGGAAAAAAAAATTTTTTTTAGTTACTTTGGAAAAAAAAAAAATTTTTAGTTACTTTGGAAAAAAAAAAAAATTTTTAGTTACTTTGGAAAAAAAATATTTTTTTAGTTACTTTGGAAAAAAAAATATTTTTTTAGTTATTTTGAAAAAAAAAATATTTTTTTAGTTACTTTGGAAAAAAAAATATTTTTTTAGTTACTTTGGAAAAAAAAATATTTTTTTAGTTACTTTGGAAAAAAAAATATTTTTTTAGTTACTTTGGAAAAAAAAATATTTTTTTAGTTACTTTGGAAAAAAAAATATTTTTTTAGTTACTTTGGAAAAAAAAATATATTTTTAGTTACTTTGGAAAAAAAAATATTTTTTTAGTTACTTTGGAAAAAAAAATATTTTTTAGTTACTTTGGAAAAAAAAATATTTTTTTAGTTTCTTTGGAAAAAAAATATTTTTTTTAGTTACTTTGGAAAAAAAAATATTTTTTTAGTTTCTTTAGGAAAAAAAATATTTTTTTAGTTACTTTGGAAAAAAAAAATATTTTTTTAGTTACTTTGGGAAAAAAAATATTTTTTTAGTTACTTTGGAAAAAAAAATATTTTTTTAGTTACTTTGGAAAAAAAATATTTTTTTAGTTACTTTGGAAAAAAAAATATTTTTTTAGTTATTTTGGAAAAAAAAATATTTTTTTAGTTACTTTGGAAAAAAAAATATTTTTTTAGTTACTTTGGAAAAAAAAAATATTTATTTAGTTACTTTGGAAAAAAAAATATTTTTTTAGTTACTTTGGAAAAAAAAATATTTTTTTAGTTACTTTGGAAAAAAAAAATATTTTTTTAGTTACTTTGGAAAAAAAAATATTTTTTTAGTTACTTTGGAAAAAAAAATATTTTTTTAGTTACTTTGGAAAAAAAAATATTTTTTAGTTACTTTGGAAAAAAAAATATTTTTTTAGTTTCTTTGGAAAAAAAATATATTTTTTAGTTACTTTGGAAAAAAAAATATTTTTTTAGTTTCTTTGGGAAAAAAAATATTTTTTTAGTTACTTTGGAAAAAAAAATATTTTTTTAGTTACTTTGGGAAAAAAAATATTTTTTTAGTTACTTTGGAAAAAAAAATATTTTTTTAGTTTCTTTGGAAAAAAAAATATTTTTTTAGTTACTTTGGAAAAAAAATTATTTTTTTAGTTACTTTGGAAAAAAAAATATTTTTTTAGTTACTTTGGAAAAAAATATATTTTTTTAGTTACTTTGGAAAAAAAAATATTTTTTTAGTTACTTTGGAAAAAAAATATATTTTTTTAGTTACTTTGGAAAATAAAATATTTTTTTAGTTACTTTGGAAAAAAAAATATTTTTTTAGTTACTTTGGAAAAAAAAATATTTTTTAGTTACTTTGGAAAAAAAAATATTTTTTTAGTTTCTTTGGGAAAAAAAATATTTTTTTAGTTACTTTGGAAAAAAAAATATTTTTTTAGTTACTTTGGGAAAAAAAATATTTTTTTAGTTGCTTTGGAAAAAAAAATATTTTTTTAGTTTCTTTGGAAAAAAAAATATTTTTTTAGTTACTTTGGAAAAAAATATATTTTTTTAGTTACTTTGGAAAAAAAAATATTTTTTTAGTTACTTTGGAAAAAAAAATATTTTTTTAGTTACTTTGGAAAAAAATATTTTTTTAGTTACTTTGGAAAAAAAAATATTTTTTTAGTTACTTTGGAAAAAAAAATATTTTTTTAGTTTCTTTGGAAAAAAAATATTTTTTTAGTTACTTTGGAAAAAAAATTATTTTTTTAGTTACTTTGGAAAAAAAATTATTTTTTTAGTTACTTTGGAAAAAAAAATATTTTTTTAGTTTCTTTGGAAAAAAAAATATTTTTTAGTTACTTTGGAAAAAAAAAATATTTTTTTAGTTACTTTGGAAAAAAAAATATTTTTTTAGTTACTTTGGAAAAAAAAATATTTTTTTAGTTACTTTGGAAAAAAAATATTTTTTTAGTTACTTTGGAAAAAAATATATTTTTTTAGTTATTTTGGAAAAAAAAATATTTTTTTAGTTACTTTGGAAAAAAAATATTTTTTTAGTTACTTTGGAAAAAAAATATTTTTTTAGTTACTTTGGAAAAAAAAATATTTTTTTAGTTACTTTGGAAAAAAAATATTTTTTTAGTTACTTTGGAAAAAAAAATATTTTTTTAGTTACTTTGGAAAAAAAATATTTTTTTAGTTACTTTGGGAAAAAAAATATTTTTTAGTTATTTTGGAAAAAAAAATATTTTTTTAGTTACTTTGGAAAAAAAAAAAATTTTTTAGTTACTTTGGAAAAAAAATATTTTTTTAGTTACTTTGGAAAAAAAATATTTTTTTAGTTACTTTGGAAAAAAAATATTTTTTAGTTACTTTGGAAAAAAAAATATTTTTTTAGTTACTTTGGAAAAAAAAATATTTTTTTAGTTACTTTGGAAAAAAAAATATTTTTTTAGTTACTTTGGAAAAAAAAATATTTTTTTAGTTTCTTTGGAAAAAAAAAAAAATTTTAGTTACTTTGGAAAAAAAAATATTTTTTTAGTTACTTTGGAAAAAAATATATTGTTTTAGTTACTTTGGAAAAAAAAATATTTTTTTAGTTACTTTGGAAAAAAAATATTTTTTTAGTTACTTTGGAAAAAAAAATATTTTTTTAGTTATTTTGGAAAAAAAAATATTTTTTTAGTTACTTTGGAAAAAAAAATATTTTTTAGTTACTTTGGAAAAAAAAATATTTTTTTAGTTACTTTGGAAAAAAAATATTTTTTTAGTTACTTTGGAAAAAAATATTTTTTTAGTTACTTTGGAAAAAAAAATATTTTTTTAGTTACTTTGGAAAAAAAAATATTTTTTTAGTTACTTTGGAAAAAAAAATATTTTTTTAGTTTCTTTGGAAAAAAAAATATTTTTTTAGTTACTTTGGAAAAAAAAAATATTTTTTTAGTTTCTTTGGGAAAAAAAATATTTTTTTAGTTACTTTGGAAAAAAAAATATTTTTTTAGTTACTTTGGAAAAAAAAATATTTTTTTAGTTACTTTGGAAAAAAAAATATTTTTTTAGTTACTTTGGAAAAAAAATATTTTTTTAGTTACTTTGGAAAAAAAAATATTTTTTTAGTTACTTTGGAAAAAAAAATATTTTTTTAGTTACTTTGGAAAAAAAAAATATTTTTTTAGTTACTTTGGAAAAAAAAAATATTTTTTTAGTTACTTTGGAAAAAAAAATATTTTTTAGTTACTTTGGAAAAAAAAATATTTTTTTAGTTTCTTTGGAAAAAAAATATTTTTTTTAGTTACTTTGGAAAAAAAAATATTTTTTTAGTTTCTTTGGGAAAAAAAATATTTTTTTAGTTACTTTGGAAAAAAAAATATTTTTTTAGTTACTTTGGGAAAAAAAAATTTTTTTTAGTTACTTTGGAAAAAAAAATATTTTTTTAGTTTCTTTGGAAAAAAAAATATTTTTTTAGTTACTTTGGAAAAAAAATTATTTTTTTAGTTACTTTGGAAAAAAATATATTTTTTTAGTTACTTTGGAAAAAAAAATATTTTTTTAGTTACTTTGGAAAAAAAAATATTTTTTTAGTTACTTTGGAAAAAAAAATATTTTTTTAGTTTCTTTGGGAAAAAAAATATTTTTTTAGTTACTTTGGAAAAAAATATATTTTTTTAGTTACTTTGGAAAAAAAAATATTTTTTTAGTTACTTTGGAAAAAAAAATATTTTTTTAGTTTCTTTGGAAAAAAAAATATTTTTTTAGTTACTTTGGAAAAAAAAATATTTTTTTAGTTACTTTGGAAAAAAAAATATTTTTTTAGTTACTTTGGAAAAAAAAATATTTTTTTAGTTACTTTGGAAAAAAAAATATTTTTTTAGTTACTTTGGAAAAAAAAATATTTTTTTAGTTACTTTGGAAAAAAAAATATTTTTTTAGTTACTTTGGAAAAAAAATATTTTTTTAGTTACTTTGGAAAAAAATATATTTTTTTAGTTACTTTGGAAAAAAAAATATTTTTTTAGTTTCTTTGGAAAAAAAAATATTTTTTTAGTTACTTTGGAAAAAAATTTATTTTTTTAGTTACTTTGGAAAAAAAAATATTTTTTTAGTTACTTTGGAAAAAAAAATTATTTTTTTAGTTACTTTGGAAAAAAAATTATTTTTTTAGTTACTTTGGGAAAAAAAATATTTTTTTAGTTACTTTGGAAAAAAAATATTTTTTTAATTACTTTGGAAAAAAAAAATATTTTTTTAGTTACTTTGGAAAAAAAAATATTTTTTTAGTTACTTTGGAAAAAAAAATATTTTTTTAGTTACTTTGGAAAAAAAAAATATTTTTTTAGTTACTTTGGAAAAAAAAATATTTTTTTAGTTACTTTGGAAAAAAAAATATTTTTTTAGTTACTTTGGAAAAAAAAATATTTTTTTAGTTACTTTGGAAAAAAAAATATTTTTTTAGTTTCTTTGGAAAAAAATATATTTTTTTAGTTACTTTGGAAAAAAAAATATTTTTTTAGTTACTTTGGAAAAAAAAATATTTTTTAGTTACTTTGGAAAAAAATATATTTTTTTAGTTACTTTGGAAAAAAAAATATTTTTTTAGTTACTTTGGAAAAAAAAATATTTTTTAGTTACTTTGGAAAAAAAAATATTTTTTTAGTTACTTTGGAAAAAAAAAATATTTTTTTAGTTACTTTGGAAAAAAAAATATTTTTTTAGTTACTTTGGAAACAAAAATATTTTTTTAGTTACTTTGGAAAAAAAAATATTTTTTTAGTTACTTTGGAAAAAAAAATATTTTTTTAGTTACTTTGGAAAAAAAAATATTTTTTTAGTTACTTTGGAAAAAAAAATATTTTTTTAGTTACTTTGGAAAAAAAAATATTTTTTTAGTTTCTTTGGAAAAATTTTTTTTTTTTTTAGTTACTTTGGGAAAAAAATATTTTTTAGTTACTTTGGAAAAAAAATATTTTTTTAGTTACTTTGGAAAAAAAATATTTTTTTAGTTACTTTGGAAAAAAAAATATTTTTTTAGTTACTTTGGAAAAAAAAATATTTTTTTAGTTACTTTGGAAAAAAAAATATTTTTTTAGTTACTTTGGAAAAAAAAATATTTTTTTAGTTACTTTGGAAAAAAAAATATTTTTTTAGTTACTTTGGAAAAAAAAATATTTTTTTAGTTACTTTGGAAAAAAAAATATTTTTTTAGTTACTTTGGAAAAAAAAATATTTTTTTAGTTACTTTGGAAAAAAAAATATTTTTTAGTTACTTTGGAAAAAAAAATATTTTTTTAGTTTCTTTGGAAAAAAAAATATTTTTTAGTTACTTTGGAAAAAAAAATATTTTTTTAGTTTCTTTGGGAAAAAAAATATTTTTTTAGTTACTTTGGAAAAAAAATATTTTTTTAGTTACTTTGGAAAAAAAAATATTTTTTTAGTTACTTTGGAAAAAAAAATATTTTTTTTAGTTTCTTTGGAAAAAAAAATATTTTTTTAGTTACTTTGGAAAAAAAAATATTTTTTTAGTTACTTTGGAAAAAAAAATATTTTTTTAGTTACTTTGGAAAAAAAAATATTTTTTTAGTTACTTTGGAAAAAAAAATATTTTTTTAGTTACTTTGGAAAAAAAAATATTTTTTTAGTTACTTTGGGAAAAAAAATATTTTTTTAGTTACTTTGGAAAAAAAAAAAATTTTTTAGTTACTTTGGAAAAAAAAATATTTTTTTAGTTTCTTTGGGAAAAAAAATATTTTTTTAGTTACTTTGGAAAAAAAAATATTTTTTTAGTTACTTTGGAAAAAAAAATATTTTTTTAGTTACTTTGGAAAAAAAAATATTTTTTTAGTTTCTTTGGAAAAAAAAATATTTTTTTAGTTACTTTGGAAAAAAAAATATTTTTTTAGTTACTTTGGAAAAAAAAATATTTTTTTAGTTACTTTGGAAAAAAAAATATTTTTTTAGTTACTTTGGAAAAAAAAATATTTTTTTAGTTACTTTGGAAAAAAAAATATTTTTTTAGTTACTTTGGGAAAAAAAATATTTTTTTAGTTACTTTGGAAAAAAAAATATTTTTTTAGTTACTTTGGAAAAAAAAATATTTTTTTAGTTACTTTGGGAAAAAAAATATTTTTTTAGTTACTTTGGAAAAAAAAATATTTTTTTAGTTACTTTGGAAAAAAAAATTTTTTTTTAGTTACTTTGGAAAAAAAAATATTTTTTTAGTTACTTTGGAAAAAAAATATTTTTTTAGTTACTTTGGAAAAAAAAATATTTTTTTAGTTACTTTGGAAAAAAAATATTTTTTTAGTTACTTTGGAAAAAAAAATATTTTTTTAGTTACTTTGGAAAAAAAAATATTTTTTTAGTTACTTTGGAAAAAAAAATATTTTTTTAGTTACTTTGGAAAAAAAAATATTTTTTTAGTTACTTTGGAAAAAAAAATATTTTTTTAGTTACTTTGGAAAAAAAAATATTTTTTTAGTTACTTTGGAAAAAAAAATATTTTTTTAGTTACTTTGGAAAAAAAATATTTTTTTAGTTACTTTGGAAAAAAAAATATTTTTTTAGTTACTTTGGAAAAAAAAATATTTTTTTAGTTACTTTGGAAAAAAAAATATTTTTTTAGTTACTTTGGAAAAAAAAATATTTTTTTAGTTACTTTGGAAAAAAAAATATTTTTTAGTTACTTTGGAAAAAAAAATATTTTTTTAGTTTCTTTGGAAAAAAAATATTTTTTTAGTTACTTTGGAAAAAAAAATATTTTTTTAGTTTCTTTGGGAAAAAAAATATTTTTTTAGTTACTTTGGAAAAAAAAATATTTTTTTAGTTACTTTGGGAAAAAAAATATTTTTTTAGTTACTTTGGAAAAAAAAATATTTTTTTAGTTACTTTGGAAAATAAAATATTTTTTTAGTTACTTTGGAAAAAAAAATATTTTTTTAGTTACTTTGGAAAAAAAATATTTTTTTAGTTACTTTGGAAAAAAAAATATTTTTTTAGTTTCTTTGGGAAAAAAAATATTTTTTTAGTTACTTTGGAAAAAAAAATATTTTTTTAGTTACTTTGGAAAAAAAAATATTTTTTTAGTTACTTTGGAAAAAAAAATATTTTTTTAGTTTCTTTGGAAAAAAAAAAGTTTTTTTAGTTACTTTGGAAAAAAATATATTTTTTTAGTTACTTTGGAAAAAAAAATATTTTTTTAGTTACTTTGGAAAAAAAAATATTTTTTTAGTTACTTTGGAAAAAAAAATATTTTTTTAGTTACCCTGGAAAAAAAATATTTTTTTAGTTACTTTGGAAAAAAAATATTTTTTTAGTTACTTTGGAAAAAAAAATATTTTTTTAGTTACTTTGGAAAAAAAATATTTTTTTAGTTACTTTGGAAAAAAAAATATTTTTTTAGTTACTTTGGAAAAAAAAATATTTTTTTAGTTACTTTGGAAAAAAAAATATTTTTTTAGTTACTTTGGAAAAAAAAATATTTTTTTAGTTACTTTGGAAAAAAAATATTTTTTTAGTTACTTTGGAAAAAAAAATATTTTTTTAGTTACTTTGGAAAAAAAAATATTTTTTTAGTTACTTTGGAAAAAAAAATATTTTTTTAGTTACTTTGGAAAAAAAAATATTTTTTTAGTTACTTTGGAAAAAAAAATATTTTTTAGTTACTTTGGAAAAAAAAATATTTTTTTAGTTTCTTTGGAAAAAAAATATTTTTTTTAGTTACTTTGGAAAAAAAAATATTTTTTTAGTTTCTTTGGAAAAAAAATATTTTTTTAGTTACTTTGGAAAAAAAAATATTTTTTTAGTTACTTTGGAAAAAAAAATATTTTTTTAGTTACTTTGGAAAAAAAATATTTTTTTAGTTTCTTTGGAAAAAAAATTTTTTTTTTAGTTTCTTTGGAAAAAAAAATATTTTTTTAGTTACTTTGGGAAAAAAAATATTTTTTTAGTTACTTTGGAAAAAAAATATTTTTTTAGTTACTTTGGAAAAAAAAATATTTTTTTAGTTACTTTGGAAAAAAAAATATTTTTTTAGTTACTTTGGAAAAAAAAATATTTTTTTAGTTACTTTGGGAAAAAAAATAATTTTTTAGTTACTTTGGAAAAAAAAAATTTTTTTTAGTTACTTTGGAAAAAAAAATTTTTTTTAGTTTCTTTGGAAAAAAAAATATTTTTTTAGTTACTTTGGAAAAAAATTTTTTTTTTTAGTTACTTTGGAAAAAAATATATATTTTTTTAGTTACTTTGGAAAAAAAAATATTTTTTTAGTTACTTTGGAAAAAAATATTTTTTTTTAGTTACTTTGGAAATAAAAATATTTTTTTAGTTTCTTTGGAAAAAAAAATATTTTTTTAGTTACTTTGGAAAAAAAAATATTTTTTTAGTTACTTTGGAAAAAACAATATTTTTTTAGTTACTTTGGAAAAAAAAATATTTTTTTAGTTACTTTGGAAAAAAAATATTTTTTTAGTTACTTTGGAAAAAAAAACATTTTTTTAGTTATTTTGGAAAAAAAAATATTTTTTTAGTTACTTTGGAAAAAAAAATATTTTTTTAGTTACTTTGGAAAAAAAAATATTTTTTTAGTTACTTTGGAAAAAAAATATTTTTTTAGTTACTTTGGAAAAAAAATATTTTTTTAGTTACTTTGGAAAAAAAAATATTTTTTTAGTTACTTTGGAAAAAAAAATATTTTTTTAGTTACTTTGGAAAAAAAATTATTTTTTTAGTTACTTTGGAAAAAAAAATATTTTTTTAGTTACTTTGGAAAAAAAAATATTTTTTTAGTTACTTTGGAAAAAAAAATATTTTTTAGTTACTTTGGAAAAAAAAATATTTTTTTAGTTTCTTTGGAAAAAAAAATTTTTTTTTAGTTACTTTGGAAAAAAAAATATTTTTTTAGTTTCTTTGGGAAAAAAAATATTTTTTTAGTTACTTTGGAAAAAAAAATATTTTTTTAGTTACTTTGGAAAAAAACAATTTTTTTTAGTTACTTTGGAAAAAAAAATATTTTTTTAGTTACTTTGGAAAAAAATATTTTTTTTTAGTTACTTTGGAAAAAAAAATATTTTTTTAGTTTCTTTGGAAAAAAAAATATTTTTTTAGTTACTTTGGAAAACAAAATATTTTTTTAGTTACTTTGGAAAAAAAAATATTTTTTTAGTTACTTTGGAAAAAAAAATATTTTTTTAGTTACTTTGGAAAAAAAAAAATTTTTTTAGTTACTTTGGGAAAAAAAATAATTTTTTAGTTACTTTGGAAAAAAAAAAATTTTTTTAGTTACTTTGGAAAAAAAAAATTTTTTTAGTTTCTTTGGAAAAATAAATATTTTTTTAGTTACTTTGGAAAAAAAATTTTTTTTTTAGTTACTTTGGAAAAAAAATATATTTTTTTAGTTACTTTGGAAAAAAAAATATTTTTTTAGTTACTTTGGAAAAAAATATTTTTTTTTAGTTACTTTGGAAATAAAAATATTTTTTTAGTTTCTTTGGAAAAAAAAATATTTTTTTAGTTACTTTGGAAAAAAAAATATTTTTTTAGTTACTTTGGAAAAAACAATATTTTTTTAGTTACTTTGGAAAAAAAAATATTTTTTTAGTTACTTTGGAAAAAAAATATTTTTTTAGTTACTTTGGAAAAAAAAACATTTTTTTAGTTATTTTGGAAAAAAAAATATTTTTTTAGTTACTTTGGAAAAAAAAATATTTTTTTAGTTACTTTGGAAAAAAAAATATTTTTTTAGTTACTTTGGAAAAAAAATATTTTTTTAGTTACTTTGGAAAAAAAAATATTTTTTTAGTTACTTTGGAAAAAAAAATTTTTTTTTTAGTTACTTTGGAAAATAAAATATTTTTTTAGTTACTTTGGAAAAAAATATTTTTTTTTAGTTACTTTGGAAAAAAAAATATTTTTTTAGTTTCTTTGGAAAAAAAAATATTTTTTTAGTTACTTTGGAAAACAAAATATTTTTTTAGTTACTTTGGAAAAAACAATATTTTTTTAGTTACTTTGGAAAAAAAAATATTTTTTTAGTTACTTTGGAAAAAAAATATTTTTTTAGTTACTTTGGAAAAAAAACATTTTTTTAGTTATTTTGGAAAAAAAAATATTTTTTTAGTTACTTTGGAAAAAAAAATATTTTTTTAGTTACTTTGGAAAAAAAAATATTTTTTTAGTTACTTTGGAAAAAAAATATTTTTTTAGTTACTTTGGAAAAAAAATATTTTTTTAGTTACTTTGGAAAAAAAAATATTTTTTTAGTTACTTTGGAAAAAAAATTATTTTTTTAGTTACTTTGGAAAAAAAATTATTTTTTTAGTTACTTTGGAAAAAAAAATATTTTTTTAGTTACTTTGGAAAAAAAAATATTTTTTTAGTTTCTTTGGAAAAAAAATATTTTTTAGTTACTTTGGAAAAAAAAATATTTTTTTAGTTTCTTTGGGAAAAAAAATATTTTTTTAGTTACTTTGGAAAAAAAAAAATTTTTTTAGTTACTTTGGAAAAAAAATTATTTTTTTAGTTACTTTGGAAAAAAAAATATTTTTTTAGTTTCTTTGGAAAAAAAAATATTTTTTTAGTTACTTTGGAAAAAAAAATATTTTTTTAGTTACTTTGGAAAAAAAAATATTTTTTTAGTTACTTTGGAAAAAAAATATTTTTTTAGTTACTTTGGAAAAAAAAATATTTTTTTAGTTACTTTGGAAAAAAAAATATTTTTTTAGTTACTTTGGAAAAAAAAATATTTTTTTAGTTACTTTGGAAAAAAAAATATTTTTTTAGTTTCTTTGGAAAAAAAATATTTTTTTAGTTACTTTGGAAAAAAAAATATTTTTTTAGTTACTTTGGAAAAAAAAATATTTTTTTAGTTACTTTGGGAAAAAAAATATTTTTTTAGTTACTTTGGAAAAAAAATATTTTTTTAGTTACTTTGGAAAAAAAAATATTTTTTTAGTTATTTTGGAAAAAAAAATATTTTTTTAGTTACTTTGGAAAAAAAAATATTTTTTTAGTTACTTTGGAAAAAAAAATATTTTTTTAGTTACTTTGGAAAAAAAAATATTTTTTTAGTTACTTTGGAAAAAAAATATTTTTTTAGTTACTTTGGAAAAAAAAATATTTTTTTAGTTACTTTGGAAAAAAAATATTTTTTTAGTTACTTTGGAAAAAAAAATATTTTTTTAGTTATTTTGGAAAAAAAAATATTTTTTTAGTTACTTTGGAAAAAAAAAATATTTTTTTAGTTACTTTGGAAAAAAATATATATTTTTTAGTTACTTTGGAAAAAAAATATTTTTTTAGTTACTTTGGAAAAAAAAAAATTTTTTAGTTACTTTGGAAAAAAAAATATTTTTTTAGTTACTTTGGAAAAAAAAATATTTTTTTAGTTACTTTGGAAAAAAAAAATTTTTTTTAGTTACTTTGGAAAAAAAAATATTTTTTTAGTTTCTTTGGAAAAAAAAAAAATTTTTTAGTTACTTTGGAAAAAAAAATTTTTTTTAGTTACTTTGGAAAAAAAAAAATTTTTTAGTTACTTTGGAAAAAAAAAAAATTTTTTAGTTACTTTGGAAAAAAAATATTTTTTTAGTTACTTTGGAAAAAAAAATATTTTTTTAGTTATTTTGGAAAAAAAAATATTTTTTTAGTTACTTTGGAAAAAAAAATATTTTTTTAGTTACTTTGGAAAAAAAAATATTTTTTTAGTTACTTTGGAAAAAAAAATATTTTTTTAGTTACTTTGGAAAAAAAAATATTTTTTTAGTTACTTTGGAAAAAAAAATATTTTTTTAGTTACTTTGGAAAAAAAAATATATTTTTAGTTACTTTGGAAAAAAAAATATTTTTTTAGTTACTTTGGAAAAAAAAATATTTTTTAGTTACTTTGGAAAAAAAAATATTTTTTTAGTTTCTTTGGAAAAAAAATATTTTTTTTAGTTACTTTGGAAAAAAAAATATTTTTTTAGTTTCTTTAGGAAAAAAAATATTTTTTTAGTTACTTTGGAAAAAAAAAATATTTTTTTAGTTACTTTGGGAAAAAAAATATTTTTTTAGTTACTTTGGAAAAAAAAATATTTTTTTAGTTACTTTGGAAAAAAAATATTTTTTTAGTTACTTTGGAAAAAAAAATATTTTTTTAGTTATTTTGGAAAAAAAAATATTTTTTTAGTTACTTTGGAAAAAAAAATATTTTTTTAGTTACTTTGGAAAAAAAAAATATTTATTTAGTTACTTTGGAAAAAAAAATATTTTTTTAGTTACTTTGGAAAAAAAAATATTTTTTTAGTTACTTTGGAAAAAAAAATATTTTTTTAGTTACTTTGGAAAAAAAAATATTTTTTTAGTTACTTTGGAAAAAAAAATATTTTTTTAGTTACTTTGGAAAAAAAAATATTTTTTAGTTACTTTGGAAAAAAAAAATATTTTTTTAGTTTCTTTGGAAAAAAAATATATTTTTTAGTTACTTTGGAAAAAAAAATATTTTTTTAGTTTCTTTGGGAAAAAAAATATTTTTTTAGTTACTTTGGAAAAAAAAATATTTTTTTAGTTACTTTGGGAAAAAAATATTTTTTTAGTTACTTTGGAAAAAAAAATATTTTTTTAGTTTCTTTGGAAAAAAAAATATTTTTTTAGTTACTTTGGAAAAAAAATTATTTTTTTAGTTACTTTGGAAAAAAAAATATTTTTTTAGTTACTTTGGAAAAAAAATATATTTTTTTAGTTACTTTGGAAAAAAAAATATTTTTTTAGTTACTTTGGAAAAAAAATATATTTTTTTAGTTACTTTGGAAAATAAAATATTTTTTTAGTTACTTTGGAAAAAAAAATATTTTTTTAGTTACTTTGGAAAAAAAAATATTTTTTTAGTTACTTTGGAAAAAAAAATATTTTTTTAGTTTCTTTGGGAAAAAAAATATTTTTTTAGTTACTTTGGAAAAAAAAAATATTTTTTTAGTTACTTTGGGAAAAAAAATATTTTTTTAGTTGCTTTGGAAAAAAAAATATTTTTTTAGTTTCTTTGGAAAAAAAAATATTTTTTTAGTTACTTTGGAAAAAAAATATATTTTTTTAGTTACTTTGGAAAAAAAAATATTTTTTTAGTTACTTTGGAAAAAAAAATATTTTTTTAGTTACTTTGGAAAAAAAATATTTTTTTAGTTACTTTGGAAAAAAAAATATTTTTTTAGTTACTTTGGAAAAAAAAATATTTTTTTAGTTTCTTTGGAAAAAAAAATATTTTTTTAGTTACTTTGGAAAAAAAATTATTTTTTTAGTTACTTTGGAAAAAAAATTATTTTTTTAGTTACTTTGGAAAAAAAAATATTTTTTTAGTTTCTTTGGAAAAAAAAATATTTTTTAGTTACTTTGGAAAAAAAAATATTTTTTTAGTTACTTTGGAAAAAAAAATATTTTTTTAGTTACTTTGGAAAAAAAAATATTTTTTTAGTTACTTTGGAAAAAAAATATTTTTTTAGTTACTTTGGAAAAAAATATATTTTTTTAGTTATTTTGGAAAAAAAAATATTTTTTTAGTTACTTTGGAAAAAAAAATATTTTTTTAGTTACTTTGGAAAAAAAATATTTTTTTAGTTACTTTGGAAAAAAAAATATTTTTTAGTTACTTTGGAAAAAAAATATTTTTTTAGTTACTTTGGAAAAAAAAATATTTTTTTAGTTACTTTGGAAAAAAAATATTTTTTTAGTTACTTTGGGAAAAAAAATATTTTTTTAGTTATTTTGGAAAAAAAAATATTTTTTTAGTTACTTTGGAAAAAAAAAATTTTTTTTAGTTACTTTGGAAAAAAAATATTTTTTTAGTTACTTTGGAAAAAAAATATTTTTTTAGTTACTTTGGAAAAAAAATATTTTTTTAGTTACTTTGGAAAAAAAAATATTTTTTTAGTTACTTTGGAAAAAAAAATATTTTTTTAGTTACTTTGGAAAAAAAAATATTTTTTTAGTTACTTTGGAAAAAAAAATATTTTTTTAGTTTCTTTGGAAAAAAAAAAAAATTTTAGTTACTTTGGAAAAAAAAATATTTTTTTAGTTACTTTGGAAAAAAATATATTGTTTTAGTTACTTTGGAAAAAAAAATATTTTTTTAGTTACTTTGGAAAAAAAATATTTTTTTAGTTACTTTGGAAAAAAAAATATTTTTTTAGTTATTTTGGAAAAAAAAATATTTTTTTAGTTACTTTGGAAAAAAAAATATTTTTTTAGTTACTTTGGAAAAAAAAATATTTTTTTAGTTACTTTGGAAAAAAAATATTTTTTTAGTTACTTTGGAAAAAAAATATTTTTTTAGTTACTTTGGAAAAAAAAATATTTTTTTAGTTACTTTGGAAAAAAAAATATTTTTTTAGTTACTTTGGAAAAAAAAAATATTTTTTTAGTTTCTTTGGAAAAAAAAATATTTTTTTAGTTACTTTGGAAAAAAAAAATATTTTTTTAGTTTCTTTGGGAAAAAAAATATTTTTTTAGTTACTTTGGAAAAAAAAATATTTTTTTAGTTACTTTGGAAAAAAAAATATTTTTTTAGTTACTTTGGAAAAAAAAATATTTTTTTAGTTACTTTGGAAAAAAAATATTTTTTTAGTTACTTTGGAAAAAAAAATATTTTTTTAGTTACTTTGGAAAAAAAAATATTTTTTTAGTTACTTTGGAAAAAAAAATATTTTTTTAGTTACTTTGGAAAAAAAAATATTTTTTTAGTTACTTTGGAAAAAAAAATATTTTTTAGTTACTTTGGAAAAAAAAATATTTTTTTAGTTTCTTTGGAAAAAAAATATTTTTTTTAGTTACTTTGGAAAAAAAAATATTTTTTTAGTTTCTTTGGGAAAAAAAATATTTTTTTAGTTACTTTGGAAAAAAAAATATTTTTTTAGTTACTTTGGGAAAAAAAAATTTTTTTTAGTTACTTTGGAAAAAAAAATATTTTTTTAGTTTCTTTGGAAAAAAAAATATTTTTTTAGTTACTTTGGAAAAAAAATTATTTTTTTAGTTACTTTGGAAAAAAATATATTTTTTTAGTTACTTTGGAAAAAAAAATATTTTTTTAGTTACTTTGGAAAAAAAAATATTTTTTTAGTTACTTTGGAAAAAAAAATATTTTTTTAGTTTCTTTGGGAAAAAAAATATTTTTTTAGTTACTTTGGAAAAAAATATATTTTTTTAGTTACTTTGGAAAAAAAGATATTTTTTTAGTTACTTTGGAAAAAAAAATATTTTTTTAGTTTCTTTGGAAAAAAAAATATTTTTTTAGTTACTTTGGAAAAAAAAATATTTTTTTAGTTACTTTGGAAAAAAAAATATTTTTTTAGTTACTTTGGAAAAAAAAAATATTTTTTTAGTTACTTTGGAAAAAAAAATATTTTTTTAGTTACTTTGGAAAAAAAAATATTTTTTTAGTTACTTTGGAAAAAAAAATATTTTTTTAGTTACTTTGGAAAAAAAATATTTTTTTAGTTACTTTGGAAAAAAATATATTTTTTAGTTACTTTGGAAAAAAAAATATTTTTTTAGTTTCTTTGGAAAAAAAAATATTTTTTTAGTTACTTTGGAAAAAAATTTATTTTTTTAGTTACTTTGGAAAAAAAAATATTTTTTTAGTTACTTTGGAAAAAAAATTATTTTTTTAGTTACTTTGGAAAAAAAATTATTTTTTTAGTTACTTTGGGAAAAAAAATATTTTTTTAGTTACTTTGGAAAAAAAAAATATTTTTTTAATTACTTTGGAAAAAAAAAATATTTTTTTAGTTACTTTGGAAAAAAAAATATTTTTTTAGTTACTTTGGAAAAAAAAATATTTTTTAGTTACTTTGGAAAAAAAAATATTTTTTTAGTTACTTTGGAAAAAAAAATATTTTTTTAGTTACTTTGGAAAAAAAAATATTTTTTTAGTTACTTTGGAAAAAAAAAATATTTTTTTAGTTACTTTGGAAAAAAAAATATTTTTTTAGTTTCTTTGGAAAAAAAATATATTTTTTTAGTTACTTTGGAAAAAAAATATTTTTTTAGTTACTTTGGAAAAAAAAATATTTTTTAGTTACTTTGGAAAAAAATATATTTTTTTAGTTACTTTGGAAAAAAAAATATTTTTTTAGTTACTTTGGAAAAAAAAAAATTTTTTTAGTTACTTTGGAAAAAAAAATATTTTTTTAGTTACTTTGGAAAAAAAAAATATTTTTTTAGTTACTTTGGAAAAAAAAATATTTTTTTAGTTACTTTGGAAACAAAAATATTTTTTTAGTTACTTTGGAAAAAAAAATATTTTTTTAGTTACTTTGGAAAAAAAAATATTTTTTTAGTTACTTTGGAAAAAAAAATATTTTTTTAGTTACTTTGGAAAAAAAAATATTTTTTTAGTTACTTTGGAAAAAAAAATATTTTTTTAGTTTCTTTTGGAAAAAAAATTTTTTTTTTTAGTTACTTTGGGAAAAAAATATTTTTTTAGTTACTTTGGAAAAAAAATATTTTTTTAGTTACTTTGAAAAAAAATATTTTTTTAGTTACTTTGGAAAAAAAATATTTTTTTAGTTACTTTGGAAAAAAAAATATTTTTTTAGTTACTTTGGAAAAAAAATATTTTTTTAGTTACTTTGGAAAAAAAAATATTTTTTTAGTTACTTTGGAAAAAAAAATATTTTTTTAGTTACTTTGGAAAAAAAAATATTTTTTTAGTTACTTTGGAAAAAAAAATATTTTTTTAGTTACTTTGGAAAAAAAAATATTTTTTAGTTACTTTGGAAAAAAAAAATATTTTTTAGTTACTTTGGAAAAAAAAATATTTTTTTAGTTTCTTTGGAAAAAAAAAAAATTTTTTAGTTACTTTGGAAAAAAAATATTTTTTTAGTTTCTTTGGGAAAAAAAATATTTTTTTAGTTACTTTGGAAAAAAAAATATTTTTTTAGTTACTTTGGAAAAAAAAATATTTTTTTAGTTACTTTGGAAAAAAAAATATTTTTTAGTTTCTTTGGAAAAAAAAATATTTTTTTAGTTACTTTGGAAAAAAAAATATTTTTTTAGTTACTTTGAAAAAAAAATATTTTTTTAGTTACTTTGGAAAAAAAAATATTTTTTTAGTTACTTTGGAAAAAAAAATATTTTTTTAGTTACTTTGGAAAAAAAAATATTTTTTTAGTTACTTTGGGAAAAAAAATATTTTTTTTAGTTACTTGGAAAAAAAAATATTTTTTTAGTTACTTTGGAAAAAAAATTTTTTTTTTAGTTACTTTGGAAAAAAAAATATTTTTTTAGTTACTTTGGAAAAAAAAATATTTTTTTAGTTACTTTGGAAAAAAAAATATTTTTTAGTTTCTTTGGAAAAAAAAAAATTGTTTAGTTACTTTGGAAAAAAAATATTTTTTTAGTTTCTTTGGGAAAAAAAATATTTTTTTAGTTACTTTGGAAAAAAAAATATTTTTTTAGTTTCTTGGGAAAAAAATATTTTTTTAGTTACTTTGGAAAAAAAAATATTTTTTTAGTTACTTTGGAAAAAAAAATATTTTTTTAGTTACTTTGGAAAAAAAAATATTTTTTTAGTTCTTTGGAAAAAAAAATATTTTTTTAGTTACTTTGGAAAAAAAAATATTTTTTTAGTTACTTTGGAAAAAAAAATATTTTTTAGTTACTTTGGAAAAAAAATATATTTTTTTAGTTACTTTGGAAAAAAAAATATTTTTTTAGTTACTTTGGAAAAAAAAATATTTTTTAGTTACTTTGGAAAAAAAAATATTTTTTTAGTTACTTTGGAAAAAAAAAATATTTTTTTAGTTACTTTGGAAAAAAAAATATTTTTTTAGTTACTTTGGAAACAAAAATATTTTTTTAGTTACTTTGGAAAAAAAAATATTTTTTTAGTTACTTTGGAAAAAAAAATATTTTTTTAGTTACTTTGGAAAAAAAAATATTTTTTTAGTTACTTTGGAAAAAAAAATATTTTTTTAGTTACTTTGGAAAAAAAATATTTTTTTAGTTTCTTTGGAAAAATTTTTTTTTTTTTTAGTTACTTTGGGAAAAAAATATTTTTTTAGTTACTTTGGAAAAAAATTATTTTTTTAGTTACTTTGGAAAAAAAATATTTTTTTAGTTACTTTGGAAAAAAAATATTTTTTTAGTTACTTTGGAAAAAAAAATATTTTTTTAGTTACTTTGGAAAAAAAAATATTTTTTTAGTTACTTTGGAAAAAAATATATTTTTTTAGTTACTTTGGAAAAAAAAATATTTTTTTAGTTACTTTGGAAAAAAAAATATTTTTTTAGTTACTTTGGAAAAAAAAATATTTTTTTAGTTACTTTGGAAAAAAAAAATATTTTTTTAGTTACTTTGGAAAAAAAAATATTTTTTAGTTACTTTGGAAAAAAAAATATTTTTTTAGTTTCTTTGGAAAAAAAATTTTTTTTAGTTACTTTGGAAAAAAAAATATTTTTTTAGTTTCTTTGGGAAAAAATATATTTTTTTTAGTTACTTTGGAAAAAAAAATATATTTTTAGTTACTTTGGAAAAAAAAATATTTTTTTAGTTACTTTGGAAAAAAAATATTTTTTTAGTTTCTTTGGAAAAAAAAAATATTTTTTTAGTTACTTTGGAAAAAAAAATATTTTTTTAGTTACTTTGGAAAAAAAAATATTTTTTTTAGTTACTTTGGAAAAAAAATATTTTTTTAGTTACTTTGGAAAAAAAAATATTTTTTTAGTTACTTTGGAAAAAAAAATATTTTTTTAGTTACTTTGGGAAAAAAAATATTTTTTTAGTTACTTTGGAAAAAAAAATATTTTTTTAGTTACTTTGGAAAAAAAATTTTTTTTTAGTTACTTTGGAAAAAAAAATATTTTTTTTAGTTACTTTGGAAAAAAAAATATTTTTTTAGTTACTTTGGAAAAAAAAATATTTTTTTAGTTACTTTGGAAAAAAAAAATATTTTTTTAGTTACTTTGGAAAAAAATATATTTTTTTAGTTACTTTGGAAAAAAAAATATTTTTTTAGTTACTTTGGAAAAAAAAATATTTTTTT